>NC_042615.1:522362993-522577564 GCF_901001135.1 Rhinatrema bivittatum | reverse complement strand
CTGAGTAGCAGTGTCTCTCCGCAGGCCACGAGGAGAGGCCCAACGTGGAGCACAAGGACTAGTAGCTGAGCCGGAGGCCCCAGGGGAGGCCCAAGGAGGGAGCCAGCGGCCAACCGCCGCCAGGGCCTAAGGACCAGGCACTGGATTCACTTGAGAGAGGTGAGGGGTCGAGCTGTGGGTCTGTCGCGGCCGGCACGTGTAACAAGGAGTGGGCTGGACAGATGAAGGCAGGAACAGGCTGGTTAGATGAAAGCAGGAACAGGCTGGGCACATGAAGGCAGGAACAGGCTAGTCAGGCGAATCAGAAACAAGCTGGGCAGGCAAAGGCAGAAACAAGCAGCATGCACTACTAAATGTAGATAAACCTGTTGCTGAAGCATGGTGCATCGGGGACGCTACCTTTATATAGGGCAATGCCAGTGATGTCATCAGTGGGGGCTTTCCTGCCGCAGTGTCATTAAATGGCCTGAGGTCGGGTGCACGCATGCTTAAGGGAAGGCATGGACAGCAGGAGCTGGTGGTCACTGAACACCACAGAGAAGGGCATAGATGGGAGTGACGTGTCTGATGAGTGGAGTGCATAAGGAGGGGTGTAGAGAGAGATAAGAGAGAAGTAGTAGTGAGGAGCTGCAGAGTGAAGGCACTTGTAGGTGAGTAAGAAGAACATTAACTGTATACAGGAATAAATAGGGATCCAATGCAGTGACATCAGAAGAGGGGTAATATGGGTGTAGTGATTTTGATAATAGATAAATCATGCAGCTGAATTTAGGATAGATTGTAATGGAAAGAGAAGGCTCACTGGGAGACTTGTAAGGAGCAGGTAGCAATAGCGTGTTCAGCGTGTTCAGAAAGGAGGGGATGGATTTTGGTGATGTTATAGAATAGACAATGCATGTTGTAGCAGAGTTTAAATATGTGTGGAGCAGGAGAGAGAGGAGTTGAAGATGACTTCTAGGTTACAGGCTGAGGGAACTGGGAGGATGAAACAGTCTCCCAGGGGAGACAGGGAGGGTAAAAACAATAACAGAATTCATGAAAGCCTGGACAAGCATCGAAGATCCTCAATGACATGGAAGTGAGGGTAAACTCAGAGATCAAGTTGTGTCTGTGGTATTATGGCAGGAAGAGGGCTAGGCCTTCTATAATTGTCTGTGGTCATGTTCTGTATTTCTGCTGATTTTTAGTCATAATTTCCTGGGAAATACCTTTAGCTAAGAAATACATTAGTGCCCACGGTTTGTTGTTGCTGTTTTAAAAATATAAGCTATTTAAGATCGAGAAAACAAAAATAATGTGTTAAAGCCATGGAGAAAATCTTAGGGGTAAACTATAGTAGGCAGTCCCACTTTCCTTATTCTTTTAACAGTAAGGAGAGGGGGTGGGGCTCTAACTCGGACTAAAAGGGACATTTTCCATAAATGAACTCCCCAAGAAGCAATGGAGAATAATCTGTAACCAGCTAGTTTTGTTGATTCTTGGTTATAAGAACTGCGACAGCAAAATTCCATTCCTTGTGCCAGTTTGACTTCTTATCAGTGTTTGTGAGTGCAGATGACGACTTCATTTCCTTATATACTTTGTGCTAGCAGTGGGTTATCATTTCAATATTTTTCACTTTGAATGTCTAATTATGTTTGCCCTGGGCAAAATGCCACCGTATTTTGATATGGCTGATGCAACGCTGCGTTTCTGCAGGGCTGCCAATTAATTCCAAATCAGCAGGGAGATTTTGAGACATTGTTGGGCATTTTATTCTCCTTTTTTTTTTTTTTGCAAGAATGTGTTTGAAGAAAGCAGAAAAAGTCCCAAAATGCTTATAAAAAGGAGATTTAAATAGAACAAAAATGGTTTAAGGTGACTCTCATGACTTGGGAGTTAGCTGGCAACAGTATCCAACTGCCTGTGAAAGTAAGTGTGTGTTTCTGTGGGTGCACGCACGAATGCATGTGTGTGTGAGGAAATGAATGTGAGAGTGAATACATTATGAGAACGTGTGGAACTGTGTGATTGTAAGCATTGAGAAAGTGTGAATGTGATTTTGAGAGTGTGTGTATGAGTGTGGGGGTGAGGGTGAGGATGAGGGTGAGCATGAGATGTGAGGGTGAGGGTGAGGGTGAGCATGAGATGTACAAATGTAAAACTGAGAGTGGTGAGAATGAAAGTAGAGGAGCTAGATGGAGAGTGTGAGTGTGAAGTGTGATAATGAGTGAATCATTAATATTAGGGGTCATGATAGATCAGAAAAGTATAAAAGGATATGCAAAGACAGAAAAATGACATTAGAAAATAAAGATATGGAATAGACACAACTCCAGTCCATATGAGTAAACACATGGTGGTGATAGGTCTCTTGTTCATGACAGATTTAGATGATCATAGCCTAGCAAATGATGTGACATTTTTGGCAGGATGCTGAAGTGGTTTGTTATTGCCTTCTGTAGCTCACAGCTCTTGCTCTATTCCTAATAGACTTCCATCCAAGGATGAGCTAGGCCTGAGTCTGCTTAGCTTCCATGATGTGGTAAGGTTAGGCTTTATCAGAGTGCCATTACTAAGGGAGCACGCATCTAGAGTGAAAATCAAATGTTATTGTTTTATTTTTTTTAAATTGAACTAAAAAAAAAGAAATAGGGTGGGATTCTGTTAGAGGAAGCTCTTTAGGAAAATCGCCTTGTCTGAAACTTTTCCGAGATAGTAGCACAGAATGTACTAAAGGGGACTGCATCGAACAGCAGTTCTACGTCCTTACCTCTAGGTGGCGCAGCCGCCTCAGTAAGGAAAACGCTCCTTCTAGCTCGGAATAGTTCGCATGGTGTGGGACTCCCGGGATTCGTTCTTTCAAGCGCTGGGAAACAGGACAGGGCTTAAACTGTAAAGTTAAAAACTGGCCCAGAGGAGAGTAGCTTTGATGAAGAACAAAGGCAACTTAGATACTGTTTGTGGGTAATTTGCTGTATTCCGAGGATGCTTTTTGGGCAGAGTTGCTACAGCCTCAGCAGGAGCCAAACTAGTAGGCTTGGAGGGCGGCTTATTTAAAACTCCTTGGCAAACTGAGATTGAGGTAACAATGTCCTAATGAAATATTCCAATTAAATGCTTTTTTTTTTTGCTTGCAGGTGGGGGCAGGGAGGGGGAGCTGTAGGGTTTTTATCCTGCTTACGGCTTTAATCAGATTCATCATGATGTACTAACACGGAATACAGTCATAGCACCAGAAAATGAACGAAATCAAACTTTATGTTAACTTAAATGCCTTGGATTTTTCCATAATACAAGTGTATAGCCTGCAGATTTCTCTGCACATGTTCCTTCATTTGAGAATGTCACAGAGTGCCATGTGTTTTTTGTGTAAACACCTTAAATGTTTGGTCATTTTCCTTGTGTATTTTGTGTAAACACCTTACATGTTTGGACATTTTCCTTGTGATTTGAAATTTTAAAATCTCAAACGACTTCACGCTTAACATGTGACATGCAGTAAAAGTAATTTAGGTTATGTTGGTCTTTTGGGGTTTCCAGTGTGGCTTTGATGTGGTTTTTATTTGCGTTGTTATTTTTAGATTGATGTGAATTCTGTGCTGCTTGGTGCTTTATGCACACTGCTTTGGGCAGTCAGTTAGATCAGGGAAATGGTATATAAATAAATAAATGCGTACACTGACTTATTAGCCAACCTCTAGGGAATCTGGAGTAAGTCAGATATGGGGAAAATCAGATATCTGGCCGATTGTGGTCTATGAAATGAAGCAGCAGCAGAAACTATGGGAGCCAACTTTTCAGTGTTATTGGAGGTGCTAAACTCAACACAAATTACCCTTCCCTAGCCACAGTGAAGGAGTTTGTTCAATATTGGGGGTGCTCAAGAACTCACTGCACCCATAGAGCTGGCATTTATGAGGGGAGTAGCCAGGGGTGGTTCTATAGCGAGGCAAGGTGAGGCAGCCCACTTCAGCTGGCAGAAATTTGAGGCGGCAAAAAAAACGCCTCTTTCAGAACGCCGCTGTGGTGTCTGCTTCACACTGCCTGCCCCTACCGTGGCTGAGGGATGCTGTGGGCTGCTGCAGGCTGGGCAGGAGGGACGCTGCTGCGGGCTGCCACCACCAGAGGCGAGGCTGGCGGCGGCCGAAGACAGGCGGGATACTGCTGCGGGCCGGGCAAGACCGGCGGCGGCAATGGGGGGTGGAACGGGGCAAGAGGAGGCAGAAAATGAAACCAAATTTCCTATTTTGTTTTATAACATTTTCAAAACGAAACAATAGAAAAACCATCAAAGCAGGGGGGAATATGTGATGAAACAGGGTATATTGTATGAAGTTATTGACTGGCTTTGGATTGTCATATATTTGTGGATTACTAACAGAAAAATTAGTTCAATAAAAATTAAATTAAAAAAAACAAAAAATAAAAAACATTGAGATTTTTTTTGTGTTGGGGAAAAAAACCCTTGGACCATCCCCCAAAACTGCTGGGGCCAGGAACCTCCCCAGCCCTCACCCCCATCTGTGTGGGATCCCATTGACATAGCCAACTCAAGGCCTAGGTCTGGAGTTGGAGCCCAGCCTGAGGCCTAGTCTCGTTGCCAAGGCCTAGGCCAGGCCCTGCATTGGGTCTGGACCTAGGCCTCAGCCTTAGAATCAGGACCTGGCATTGGGTCTGAATCTAGGCCTTGGCCTTAGCTTTGAGACTTGGCCTCCGGGTCCTGGCATTGAGTCTGGGGCTTAGACTGGGCCTACAGCTAGGCCTAGGCCTTGGCAATGGGACCAGACTTCGGGCCAGGCCCTGGCACCAGGCCTAGGCCTTGGGTTGACTGCATTGATGGGAGCCCCCACAGACGGTATAAGTGGGGGCTGGGGAGGATCCTGGCCCTGGCAATCTTTGGAGATGGGAGAGATGGGGTGCATGGGGGCCTGGGAGGCTGTGTTTTAGGGGGGGGGGGTTTGGGGGGGGAGAATTATGTTTATTTTGTTTCTGCAACCAAACAAAACAATGCAATTTTTTTTTTCACTGCACATCCCTACTACATATTTTAAATATGAAGACTGTACCTCAGAGCACAACATGAAAACCTTTTTTGTACAGAAAAAGAGTAGTTGTATTGCTGACATCCTAATTGCACATATTTAAATACTCATCCCTAAATGCTCATATCGATGAAAGCAGAGGCATGGGCCACCCTGTCTCTGGCAGGGTGGATCAAAGCTGTTTCAGGGGCATAGATTTACCTTTGCTATGAAGGATGTAGATGACTCAATCAGAAACCCAAGTCCTCTGGACTAATACTAGCCAATAATACCCTATTTGGATTAATACATTGCATATAACTTGGATATCAAAAAAGTTATGATGAAACCAATAAATTACAAAAGCAAAGACTGATCAGTTTACCAATACCATCCAAAAAATCAAGGACAAAAGGTTCTGGAAGACAGGTCCATTAATAATTATTAGCCTCTTACTTCTGGGAGTGAGCAATAGGGAACGGACCTCCCCTTTAATACCTACTGAGTACTTCCAAGTGACTCAAATTGGCCAGTTGGAGATGAAATGCTGGACTTGATGGATCCAACATGGCACTTCTTATATTCTCACGTTCTAATCCTTTCCTACATTACCCTGTAAAGCACTCTGAGTCTGATATTATGCTTTCCCCAATGATCTGATTCTAAGGGTAATGACACAGCCCAATCATCTGATCAAAAAACTAGATGAATTATAAGCACAGTCAAACATTTCTCAGTGCGCATCAGATCTTACTGCACTGCACGGTGGGTGAGAGGGCACATGCTTCAGACACACCCAAGGATTCTATTAAAATCCGTTTCAACACCCATAGGTGCTGGAACTGGGGGCACTGGGCTGCTGTATAGGGATGCTGATATATAAGATACGATCATACTTTCACTTTGAGAATCAGTACAAAGCCTTGCAGGTAAAAAATACACATGGTCTTTAGTCCAATGCAGACAATCTAAAAATTGCCCCCATTGTGTGCAGACCTTTCAATTTTGGGGGTAAATTTAAACACCCCCCCCCCCCCCAGAGCAAACTGTTCTGCTTTGCTTGGAACACACTTGAGCAATCACTGTACAATTTATGCAGATCAGTTCCTATTTCTGTCCTTTATGGAACATTCATCTTTCCATTACACTTGTTGAGGTCCATATTCAGCCACTGTGCAGCTTGGCTAATTAGCTGGATTAGCTAATTGGCTAACTTAGCCTATATATTCAGCCACGCAGAGGAATATATCTGTCTATCTTAACATTAGTTGGATAAGTTATCCGGCTAACTCGACACCTCTCAGTTATGCCCCCAGAATGCCCCTAACGTATCCAGCTAAAATTCTAGATGGATGATTTATTTCCGGCTAGAATTGATCCGGATAAGTGCCCAAATCTTCATTTAGCTGGATTGAGTTATGTGGCTAAATGCTTTTGAAAATGGACCTTGTTATGACTCATAAATAAAATGCTTGGAAAGTAAAAGGTTTGGAAAAGAGCAGTTTTCCACCCTGCATGATCTCTGCATAACTTATCCCAATTGCTTTCCACAGGCATTGAGAAATGACACATTTTAGGCCCCACACTGTTCCACAGTGAGTGGGAGTTCTTCCAGATATTACTTCTCCAGCCATCTTCTTTCTGCCCTATTGCAGAAGGAGTCTAGAGCCAAATCATTTTTACTGGTTTGCCACTGTACTAGAATTTTAAAGCTTGTGAATGCATTTTTGTTCCCTGTCAAGAACAATGGATGTGTGCAGGTTATAAATTTAATAAATGCAAAAGTAAATGTAAATTGCATTGAAAATATTTTTGCTACAACACACTGTAAGCATGCGTCTCACATCATTTCCCACAAAACTAGGATTCGAAAGCTGCATTTCACAAAGCACTTCACTATGTGCAAGAACGTGATATTAGAATGTCATTGTGCTTAGTATATTAGTCTGCTGTCTTTTGTTGGCAATTGGTTAAAACAGAATAATAAAGATCCACTAAACTCAAATCATTTACCATTTCTTGTTACAGTACTCAAACATAAACATAAAGTGATCAAAAGCATCCAAAATAGTGGAAATATTATTTTCCTTTTGTTTCTTGTAGGCTCCTTCACCGTCATCTATTTCATAGGGCTTAGCACTTATATACCCAACCGGCCAGCGTTTTCGCGCAATAAGTGCTTCATCGGGTGTCACATCAAAAATATCTCTAAAGGACAACGAGGATCCAAAACTGGTATATATTAAAAAAACTTCCTAAAATATCACATATCTGCGCTAAACTCTTAAGAAACTGCATTTCCTTCATCGCGGACCCACAGTCTTCACAAGCTTCGTAACGGGTGAATAATTTGCAAAAAAAACGCTCTCAACTTTTCCTCAGTTTACTCCAAGGGACCAACAGAATCCTTCTACAAGCACCTGTCAGCGCGATGTACATGGGTAACAACTCTCGGACCATTTCATAACAGAAACTCCAACTTTAACCTTCAAACAAATAGAGACCAATGTATTTCCTTATTTTAAACTTTGTAGCTAAACACATGTATAATTTATAAATCCATTTCTGTCATGGCCCAAAAGGACTGACACAAATGAGCCAAAAAATGGGAAGAGGACTCTACTATCAACAGGAAAACTAGTCCCCAAGAAAGGAAAACAATTTTCTCTGCAACCTCAAAGTAGAAGGTCCTTGATATATAGAAATCTCTCTGCAAAAGTGTTGTGTAGAATTATCAATGATAATCATAGGTGTTGTGAAGTATGAGTTAAGGAGACATACTTCTGTCCTTATATATATAAATGTAGCTTCTTAACTGACAAAGAGGAGCAGTCAAAAGAATGTGAAAACTAAGTTGACCAATCACACGTCTATATCATTGACATCACATTATGTTATTTATACACTATACAGTTTACCACTATTATCACAAGTGGTTCAAATATTCAGCCTGTATTTCTGAAGCAGATTCAAAGGTAATATATGAGGTCACGTGATGTGTTGGGAGAGTGAGGACGTGTTACTGTACTGCTCCAAGGCCCCACTCCCCAATTAAGGTATTTTTCTCACTCCTGCTGTATGTTTTTCTTTTTTTTGCATTCTTCAGTTTAGCATTTGTATTGACAGGGCTGGTATAATTTGGTTTGTGTGGATTTGAGGTTCTCCTGAGACTTAATGGCTACTAAATTATTTCACTGATAGCAATTTTCAGATGTATCAGTGAAAGATGGGAGGCCAGAAGTGGTATAGTGAAACTGAAAGGTGAGAAGGAGCAATGTGTGGAGATTAAGCCAAGAAATGGCAGAATATTGAACAAATAATTCAGTTCGGTATTCACTAAAGAAGACCCTAGAGAAGGACTGTTGCTGGTTATCAAGACGTGTACATGGGGGACAGAGTAGACAAAACTATATTTACAGAAGAGAATGTATGGGAGGAGCTAGGCAATCTGATAATGGACAAGACCATGGGGCTGGATGAGATACACCAGAGGATACTGAGGGAGCTCAGAGATGTGCTGGCGGGTTCCACTGAAGGACCTGTTCAATAGATCCCTGGAAATGGGAGTGGTACCACAGGGTTGGAGAAGAGTTGTGGTGGTCCCGCTTCACAAGAGTGGGAGCAGAGAGGAGGCTGGAAACTACAGGCCAGTTAGCCTCACCTCAATGGTGGGAAAAATAATGGAGACTCTGCTGAAGGAAAAGATAGAGAACTATCTACAATCCAGTGGCTTGCTGGACTCAAGGCAGTATGAATTCACCAGGGGAAGTGTTTATGCGCCCTACTGAGCCTGACCTGGGGGAATTCCAAGGACACTTGGACAGCAGTTGAAGCTGGCGACAATTTGTGATGCCTAATTATAGGGTCACAAGAGCAGAAGGCAATGGTCAGAAACTCAGGCTAGAATGTCATTACAGGGGCATCTGTAACACAGCACACAGCCTAAGATATAATGATTGCCCTGAACAGCAAGATTTTAACAGAACAAAGGATTATCTAAAGAGTGATGGTAAATGGGCCCCAACTTGGAGAACTGGTCAGGGTAATGTAGGGATACTCTAGCATGCTGTTGACATGACAACCTATGTAAATGATACTCCAAGTGGTCACGCAGCTTAAGAATTTCTGACCTATTACTCTATTGTATTTTAACTATATAAGAAGGATCAATTCATGAATACAGACAAGATACTGGTGGTCAGTAGCAGCCAGCAGCTCCCAAGACTACTTATATTGCTCAATAAAAATTATACTTTCTACAAAATCTAAGTATAGTGTTCTTGTACCCATGGAGAAGCACCATAAGCGTGTTTGGCAAATACAGAAGGTCCTGTCAGACAAATCTGATTGATTTTTTTGATTGGGTGACTAGAGAATTCGATCAAGAAAGAGTGCTTGATGTGATTTACTTGGATTTCAGCAAAGCTTTTGATATGGTCCCGCACAGGAGGCTTTTGAATAAATTAGAAACTTGGGAGTGAGGGCCAAGGTGGTGGTGGTGTGGATTACAAACTGGTTGACTGATTAGGAAAGGCTGAAGGATCTGAATATGTAATACCCTGGAAGAGAGGAGGTGCAGGGGAGATAGGATACAGACCTTTGGATATCTGAAAGGTTTTAATGATGCACAAAATTTGAAACCTTTTCAACTGGAAAGAAAATAGAACTAGAGGTCACAAAATGAAACTCCAGGAGGGACGACTCAGAACCAACGTCAGGAAATATTAACTTCATGGAAAGGGTGGTGGATGCCTGGAATGCCCTTACTGAGGATGTGATGAAGACGAAAACATTCAAATAATTGAAAGGAGCATGGGATAAAACCCTGTGGATCTCTAAAGGCCAGAGGACGGAAATGAGGAAAGCGTGCAGGGGGGGAACTTGCTGGTGCGGCAGTTACCACCCTTAGCAGAAGGCATGGAGATTACTACCCTTAACCAATAAGCCTTGATGCTTTTAATGTAACTGCAATATTGCTCCCCACTTAGACGGCTAGAGGACAGAAATGAAGAATAGTGTGCAGTGGGGTAACTTGCTGGTGCAGCAGTTAAGGTCCTTAACAGATGCTCCCCACTTAGCCTGCAGGGGGGAAAGAGGAATTGGATTCAGACAACAACCGAGGGCCCCGACTTCTATGCTCTGGGATACTGATACACATGCATAAGGGAAAAAGCACAGGACTGCTTCTAAGGCCAAGTCCTAAAGGAAATGAAGAAAGCGTGCATGGAGATAACTTGTTGGTGCGGCAGTTACTACCCTTAGCAGAAAGCATGAAGATTGCCACTCTTAACCAATAAGTCTTGATGTTTTATACATTATCAACAGCAGCACCGTCGGAAATAACACCACCTTTTCCCATGGCGCTATGGGGGGCGATAGTGTACAGCGTGGCAGCACCGCGGTGGGTGAAACCGCACTGCTGCAATGTGGCCGGCTGCACACTATCGCCTCTCCACCCCTTTTCTGGCCGCAGCCTCGTCATTCTGCTATATTTATATTTGTAGAAAATATAAAACTTGCTACCTATAATTTCTCTATAAATTAATTGTCCACCTTCATACGATACCAAATGAAAGGTTATCGTGCTGATAAGCTCTGTTAGTTCTTCAGAGCTTTGCAAATCATTAGGTGGACCTTTGCGTCTCAATTTTGAAAATTTATATTTATAGCATTAGGTGGACCTTTGGGTCTCAATTTTGAATATTTATATTTATAGCAGAATGATGAATCTAGGCCTAAGTTTGAAAAAAATGTTTGCTATGTTTGCTGATTCTACTAAAAAGCAGCAGAAAGTAGAAATGCACCAGTCCAGAATGGAGGATCAGGTGCAGGCCCTGTAATCAGAGATGGTATTGCTCAAATCTGTGGCGGGGAAACAGGTCTTGACTTGGAGCTCGAGGACCTTGAAAATAGGTCATGGAGACTTAATCGCCAGGTCATTCGTCTTCCAGAGATGGTGGGAGAATGAGAATTTCCACTTATTTTGGAATCATGGCTACCCAGGGCTTTGGGCCTGGCTGACACATGGAGCTCTCTGGATTCAGTGTGTATACATAGGCTGGGAACGTGGCTCTCAGCGCAAACCAGGCCCCGACCTCACCTGTTAGGGAATGGTGAATAAAACGGAAAATGTCATAATGCCTCTGTATCGCTCCATGATGAGACCGCACCTTAATACTGTGTACAATTCTGGTCTCCGCATCTCAAAAAGATATAGTTGCAATGGAGAAGGTACAGAGAAGGGCGACCAAAATGATAAAGGGGATGGAACAGCTCCCCTATGAGGAAAGACTAAAGAGGTTAGGACTTCTCAGCTTGGAGAAGAGACGGCTGAGGGGGGATATGATAGAGGTCTTTAAGATCATGAGAGGTCTAGAACGAGTAGATGTGAATTGGTTATTTACTCTTTCAGATAATAGAAGGACTAGGGTGCATTCCATGAAGTTAGCAAGTAGCACATTTAAGACTAATCGGAGAAAATTCTTTTTCACTCAACGCACAATAAAGCTCTGGAATTTGTTGCCAGAGGATGTGGTTACTGCAGTTAGTGTAGCTGGGTTCAAAAAAGGTTTGGATAAGCTCTTGGAGGAGAAGTCCATTAACTGCTATTAATCAAGTTTACTTAGGGAATAGCCACTGCTATTAATTGCATCAGTAGCATGGGATCTTCTTGGTGTTTGGGTAATTGCCAGGTCCTTGTGGCCTGGTTTGGCCTCTGTTGGAAACAGGATGCTGGGCTTGATGGACCCTTGGTCTGACCCAGCATGACATGTTCTTATGTTATTGCTAAATTTTTAAATTATCAGCATAAAGAAGATATCCTGCAGAATCATTGCCAGATGAGGAAGTTGGGATATGAAGATCAGCTTGTGTTACTCTTTCCAGATTATTTGGCTGCAGTGTCAGCTTGACAGAAAGATTTTGCTCTGACCTGCACAAAGTTGGTTGATCGTCAGATCCAATTTATGCTCCTGTCCAGTTGAAAGTTGTGTATAAAAATACTGCTCAGTTTTTTGAGACTACAGATGAGGCGCAATGTTTTTTTTTAACACTAATGGGGATATCCCCAATGGCTTCTTTGGAAGTAGGACGATATTTAGATTCTGCTATGGTGCAGCAGTTTATACACGAGGCTTGAAGTTGAGAGGTGCACAATTCACTGCCATTCTCTGCTACTAAATGAATGCTAGCATCCTTCTTCAGTTCCCTGTGAACTCTTTGCCTTTCTTTTTACTCGTAGTTTTTATATCTCATAAGCAGGGCCGGTGCAAGGCGATTGGGTGCCCTAGACTCCTTCAGCCTTGTGCCGCCCCCCTGTCGTGCTGCCCCGACTCCTCCCCCCAAAAGAAAACTTACAAAATACCTGGTGGTCCAGGTGGAGGCCCGGGGCCTTGCCTGCCACTAAGCAAAATGGTGCCGGTGGCCTTTAGCCCCTACCATGTGACAGGGGCCAACCAATGGCACCGGTAGCCCTCCACTGGACCACAAGGGGGGGTTGTAGGGAGGGTGGCAGGGTGAGGGCAGGGCTGGCAGAATTCTGAAAGGGCACTTTTTGCCCTTTCAGAATTCTTCCGCCTGCCACGGCGCCCCCTAAATCGCGGCGCCTGGGCACAGGTCTAACTCGCTAGTGGTTCCTCGGCCCTGCTCATAAGTTCCAGTCTGTTTGATGCTTGCTAAGATGCTGCAGTTTCCAGCTGGAGTATAAATGGACTTCTGGTAATCTCTATGCTTGGTGTATATATGGCACTAGATGAATACTTACAGTGCCTGACTGTAATCTGCTTTGAAGTGGTTGAAAGGCAGAATCTAAATCAAATTAAAATCTATCTGTACTGTAATATTCTGCTGCAGATTACTTCCGTACAGTGTATTCTTCAGTTACTGTAAGTTTTGCATCACTTCCAGGAACTGGATACACCCAGGACATTTGGTTTTTTTTGTTTTTGCTTCTTCCTTTCACTCCCCCACCTGTGAGGTAGGACTCCACGATGACAGCTTTGGAGGAATGAGATACTTGGTGGGCAGTGTGTTGGGGAGTGGAGTTCTCACACATAGTTCACATTCATAGAACCCATGCTTGGGCAGTTTGGTTTACTGTTTAGGTGGGGTGGTGGTGGGAGGGGAAAGGAGAAGGGGGGAATGGGAGATGGGAAGAAGAAAGTGAGAGGTGAGGGGGTGGGGGGGTCTGTCTTTTCTGTCAGATTCAAGACAAGAGGGGGGATACCAAGGTTGTTCACTGTTGTGGTTATGTACACATAGTGGATGCCGGGGCATAGGCAGGGGACTCAGGGTTATGAGGACTGCAGTTATTCGTTTTCTCTTGTTTCTCATTCTATTTGTGGTTAAATGGTAAATTCAGAAGTGTGTGACATTAAATGTGGCAGGGATTGGGTCTGATACTAAGAGATATAAGATTCTGTAGGCACTGCAAACATGTCAGGCACAAATAGCCCTGTTACAGGAGACACGTTTGAATGAAGTAGAACACAGTAAATTGAGGAATCAATGGTGGATGAGGTTTTTTCCTCACAATCTGGTACTAGGAGAGTGGGAGTAGCAATTCTTGTGGGAAAAAGTGTACCCTTTCAGGAAACAAATGTGATCACTGACACTGCTTGAAGATACTTGGTAGTTTGAGGGTAGCTTATTGGGGCAAGCCATCATACTTTGCAACGTATATGCTCCTGTTAACTATTACCATACTTTTTGATTGCTTAGTTAGGCTATTATTGACCTATATAATCAGTAAGAGTAAGTGGAATAGTAAGTGGAGATTTCAGTTGTATACATGTTGGTAAACTTGACAGATCTTCTTCTATATCTGAGCTGTTGACCTTAAAGGGCAAGGATACAGCTTACTTATGTTGGAACTTGCATTTAATAGATGCATGGAGAGTTCTTCCATCAACTTGAAAGGGAATATACCCATATACCTAGGGCTCATATTTCACAATCCCATATAGATTACTTGTTAGTGCAGAGGGAGCTCTTCTGTAAGGTATCAGAGATGAAGATAGCCCCCCCCCCCCCCCCCCAGCCATTTCTGATCATGCACCTGTTTTGGTTGGACTTAGAGGGATATTGTCTAGAGTAGACAGTGAAGCCTTGGTGATTCTCAAGATACTGCAATCTTGGTTTTCACGATTATTTATCCAAATGATGTGTTACTTTTTTGTCCCATAATGAAGGTTATCAGGATTCGCCGATTCTTTCTGGGGAAACTCCCAAGGCAGTACTACGAGGGGATATCATATCTTATTCTATGGTGAAAAGAAAAGCAGCTTCAGCTGCTGTGTTGTTTTAGAGAGACAGTTGCAACATGATAAATGGTTATATGATCGACACCCTACGGGAGATAATAAGGCCAAATATTTGTCTACTCATAGCTTATAAAATACCCTGTTTCACTTGAGGGTCAAAAAAGGCTTATTATATTATAAATATAAGTTCTTCCAATTTGGGAACAAGGTTGGTAGAACTGTAGCTAATCTGACTAAAAATTGGAGGGACCAAAGATCATGCCAGCTCTTCAAAATAGCTCTGGAGCCCTGGTGAACTCGGGGAAAGCATCAGTGCAGTTTTTAGGGTCTACTATCAGTCATTATACATGGCTAATCCAAGTACCCCTACAGATATTAGAGAGTACATCCAGTCTGTGGATCTACCTAGATTTTCAACAGAGCAATTAGCAAAACTGAATATGCCTATTTACCTATCTCAGATTCAATGTTGAATCCAGGATGCTAAATTATTGAAGGCCCCCAGGACCTGATAGTTTTTCTTCTGAATTTTATAAGCTCCTGGCACATAAAGTCTGCTTCTATTTGGAGAAAATGTTTGAGCAATTGATTGCATTGGGATGTTTCTTCTCTTACCTAACAAAGCTATTACCGTTTTGCCAAAATCATGTAGACATCCACTGCTCCCATCTTCCTATCAGCCAATCTTTCTGTTAAATTTTGATATTAAACATTTGACAAAAATTCTGGCTGATAAGTTAGTTGGCACTTGTTTTGCCAGCCTTAATAGGTGCAGATCAGGTGGGATTTATTAAAAGTCAATGCTCTGCCATCAATGTGTGCAGAATCCTTGTTTCCATGGAAAGCAGTTTAGAGAAACAAATACCATCTATCCCGCTGAGCTAGATGCCGAAAAAGCATTTGATAGGCTGGAGTAGGATTTTATGTCTGAGATTTTACAAGCTTTGGAAATCAATGTTTTTTTCTTAAGGTGGTGCATACCCTTCATGGGGAGCCAAAGGCATTTGTTTTAGTGAATTGATTCTTCTTGGGAGATGTAAATCTTTGTCAAGGCACCAGACACAGTTGCCCCTTTGTTGCCATTACTTTTCATTATGTCTTTAGATCTTTTCTTGCAAAAGATTCAGGATATTGTAGATATTGTGGGAATCCCTGTGGCACCCCCTGCTTTGGGTTCCTTCAAGATGGCAGTTTATGCAGATGACATACTCCTCCATATAGCAAACCCACTATCTTCATTGAGGACTTCTATATGGGCATTTGGCAGGATTGAAACTAAATTTGGATAAGTGTGAAGCTTTGCCCCTACAAGACTGGGTGCAGCAGCTCTGGGGTGTGGATTTTCCAAAGAGATGGGTTGGGGATTCATTTATTTATTTAGAAGTTTTATTATATAAAGACCTTATGCAATTTTTTAAGGTTAACATAAGAACATAAGGGTCCATCAAGCCCAGCATCCTGTTTCCAACAGAGGCCAAACCAGGCCACAAGAACCTGGCAATTACCCAAACACTAAGAAGATCCCATGCTACTGATGCAATTAATAGCAGTGGCTATTCCCTAAGTAAACTTGATTAATAGCCGCTAATGGACTTCTCCTCCAAGAACTTATCCAAACCGTTTTTGAACCCAGCTACACTAATTGCACTAACCACATTCTCTGGCAACAAATTCCAGAGCTTAATTGTGCATTGAGTGAAAAAGAATTTTCTCTGATTAGTCTTAAATGTGCTACTTGCTAATTTCATGGAATGCCCCTAGTCCTTCTATTATTCGAAAGTGTAAATAACCGAGTCACATCTACTCGTTCAAGACCTCTCATGATCTAAAGACCTCTATCATATCCCCCCTCAGCCGTCTCTTCTCCAAGCTGAACAGCCCTAACCTCTTCAGCCTTTCCTCATAGAGGAGCTTTTCCATCCCCTTTATCATTTTGGTTGCCCTTCTCTGTACCTTCTCCATTGCAACTATATCTTTTTTGAGATGCGGCAACCAGAATTGTACAAGGTATTCAAGGTGCGGTCTCACCATGGAGCGATATAGCAGCATTATGACATTTTCCGTTCTATTAACCATTCCCTTCCTAATAATTCCTAACATTCTGTTTGCTTTTTTGACTGCTGCAGCACACTGAGCTGACAATTTTAAAGTATTATCCACTATGATGCCTAGATCTTTTTCCTGGGTGGTAGCTCCTAATATGGAACCTAACATCGTGTAACTACAGCAAGGGTTATTTTTCCCTGAATGCAACACCTTGCACTTGTCCACATTAAATTTCATCTGCCATTTGGATGCCCAATCTTCCAGTCTTGCAAGGTCCTCCTGTAATGTATCACAGTCTGCTTGTGATTTAACTACTCTGAATAATTTTGTATCATCCGCAAATTTGATAACCTCACTTGTCGCATTCCTTTCCAGATCATTTATATATATATTGAAAAGCACCGGTCCAAGTACAGATCCCTGAGGCACTCCACTGTTTACCCTTTTCCACTGAGAAAATTGACCATTTAATCCTACTCTCTGTTTTCTGTCTTTTAACCAGTTTGTAATCCACGAAAGGACATCGCCTCCTATCCCATGACTTTTTCGTTTTCGTAGAAGCCTCTCATGAGGGACTTTGTCAAATGCCTTCTGAAAATCCAAATACACTACATCTACCAGTTCACCTTTATCCACATGTTTATTAACCCCTTCAAAAAAATGAAGCAGATTTGTTAGGCAAGACTTCCCCTTGGGTAATCCATGTTGACTATGTTCCATTAAATCATGTTTGTTCTATATGCTCTAAGATTTTGATCTTGAGAATAGTTTCCACTATTTTTCCCGGCCCTGAAGTCAGGCTCACTGGTCTATAGTTACCCGGATTGCCCCTGGAGATTTTTTTTAAATATTGGGGTTACATTGGCCATCCTCCAGTCTTCAGGTACAATGGATGATTTTAATGAGAGGTTACAAATTTTAACTAATAGAACAGAAATTTCATTTTTTAGTTCCTTCAGTACCCTAGGATGCATACTATCCGGTCCAGGTGATTTGCTACTCTTCTATTTTGTTAATCTGGCTTACTACATCTTCCAGGTTCACAGTGATTTCATTCAGTCTGACTCATCACCGCTGAAAACCATCTCTGGAACTGGTATCTCCCCAACATCCTCATTAGTAAACATGGAAGCAAAGAATTCATTTAGTCTTTCTGCAATGGCCTTATGTTGCATTCACCAGCCCGCGGAACCTCCATGCCAGCTCCACCTGCCCGACTGCGCCTCCGAGCCCTGCCTGGGACGTCAGCTGCCACGGCCTGCCTTCTGATTCCACTCCGCTCACACCCCACTAACGCTAGGGCTTCCTCAGCCTTGCCAGCGCATGAGATGCTGCCAGCTTCCGGCCCCCGCCTGGGGTTCCCCCTAGGCGCACACATGCTCAGCACCGGCAGATATTTAAAGGACCTTTGGCGGGAAACCTGAGACCGCCCCGGAGGATGACATCATCAGCGTGGGGACTATATAAGGCTCCCTCGGGCCGTACTCAGACGGCTTGGAAACGAGTCTCCGGTGTTGCTTCTTTCGGGATCCTGCCGCTTCTCCGAGAAGGACTCCTGTTCCAGTACCTGACTCCCGCTCCAGGACCAGGCCTTGCACCCTCCTTCCTGAAGTCTCTTCAGACTGATCTCCTGGCTCTGAACCTTGGACTGGTCCTCACTCTGCTCTGCTCTGCCGCCTGCCTCTGAACCTTGGACTGGATCTCACTCTGCTCGTCTGCTGCCTGCCTCCAAACCTTGGACTGGACTTCACTCTGCTCCTCAGTCCTTCAGCGGGATCGTGGCTCTTAGCCATTCCCTGCCAGCCTGCCATCTGCCTTCTGACTCTAGGCAGACGCCTGCCTCTTTCTCCCATTGCTGGCACCAGAACTCTGCCTGCCTGCCAGCCACCTGACTCCTATCTCGTTCCTGCTCCAGCTTCGGACTCGGCACCAATACCTCATCTCAGGGGCCCACCTAAGTCCAGTCGGTCCCGGCACCCAAGGACTCAACCTGCAGGGAACGCGGACTGGTTTTGGCAAACCTCCAGCTGGCCCCTGTCTTACTCCGGCCTCGCCTCCTGACGTTGGGGACCTGTGAGGGGTTACCCTCTCAGGTAGCATCAATCCCAACTCAGCTAGGGGTCCACTGACCACACCGTGGTTCCTACAGGTTAACTTTCAAAAATTCTTTGTAGCTACCAGTTCTTTGTTGTAGAACTGGATGGACTTTCCACTATCCTTGGTGGGTAGGGTGGGTGTCATTCAAATGGCAGTTCTGAAAAGGCGATACATGTTTCAAACTGTTCCTTGCTAGCTGTTAAAACATGACTTGGGTAAACTGGAAGACTTTACTAAATGGTATTTATGGCGGGGAGGGGGAGTGCAAAATCTAAAATTGCTTTGGCTAAACTGCAAGGTATGTGGTAGTTGGGGCTATTGGCTTGGCCAGCATGAAGTTATATAATGTAGCTCGTAACCTCCGCCATAAAACTGGGTTTTATGCGTGTAAATGCACTTTGCCCATGTAAGTGGGCTTTTTGAAAATTGCTACAATATATGCCATTGAATTGTCCATAGGTTATAATTGTGTAAGTGAACTTTATGTGTATAAATGGCTTTTGAAAACTGCTACGATAGAACGTTACATTTACACTTGTAAGTCCTTTGAAAATTATTTACAAAGGTAATGTATCACCCTGAAAAACTTGAGCCCAAAAAACAAGAAGGAAGTCGATCTAACAAAGCTGTGAGGGATGCAAAAAAATGAGAGATGCCGAGTGTCCTCAAAAGATTTATTAATAAAACAATATTCCGTAATTGCCCGACTCTAGGCCTGAGTTTCGCCAGTGGGGGGCTGCTTCAGGGGCTATTAAAAGCAGATTATATCAATACACAAGATGCACTTTTAGTACTCTCATGCCTCATTCAATTGATAGTTAAAACAATGCTGGCTGGTCAGTACGTATTTTATTGGTGCGCTCTTTCAAAGTTTTCCGTAACGACACTGTTGAACTTGTAACAATGTACACACTTCAATTTCTGTCATTCGGACTGGCTCCAAAAAACAGCACAGAACATTTGTGTTTGATAACAGCGGGAGACCTACGTGACATTGACTCCGATGTATTCCATTATTGTCCTACCGCTGAAAACCGCTTCAAATTTAATCGCGCATATATTCTAGTTCACAGGCTAAACATGAATTCATTTGAAAAAATGGAAAAAACGCGTATTTTCAAAAGTCCATGTGCGCACGCTGGAAACCGCATGCACATGTACATGCACGTGTATGTTTTAAAATCTACCCCTTAATAAATAAAGCTTGCTGGGCAGAGTGGGTATTTTTCTGCCAAAACTTGCTATCTTACTATGAAGGTCCCTAAAAATAAATTACATAAGAACATACGATATGTGTTGCGGGTGCGCTAGGGAGCAGTCCCGATTCAGAGGAACTAGTGGACCCTTAGGCCGGGGCACGACCCCAGAGGAACTCCGAAGCACTGAGGCAGGCAAGACATGTCCGAGCACAGGTGGACAGGCTGAAGACCAGGGGCCCTGACCTCTGCCGAACCCGAACGCACCAGAAAAGACCCAACAACGCAATGCTGGTCTCTGGGGTAGCCCTCCGGCCACTCGATAGCTCTTTTGGACCTGCAGCCTAGGAACGGCAGGGGCAACAGGATGGACAGAGGTCGAGGACAGGAGATGAAACTGGAGCAAGGACGAAACATAGGCACTAGGAAACTTGGATGAGACGAAGACACTTGGAGACTTGGATGAAACAAAGACACTTGGAGATTTGGGCGAGACGTAGGCAAGGCTAAAACTCAGGATGAAGGAAGGATTCGGGCGGCACTCGAAGCAGGATCCAGCCGGAACTGGGGCTTCAATGACCAGGCATGGAGACCGGGCTTGATGTGGAATTACACACAGGCTGGTCATCTGGAAGCGGAATCTAGTGAGAGGGCTAGGAGAAAAATCCGGAACCAGGAACATCTGAGGACAAAGACATCCGAAGAGAGGAGCTGGAGGGAATTAGGACATCTGGAGATGGGACTTCTGAAGACAGGAACATCAGGAACATCTGAAGACAGGATAAACGAGGACGCAGGATCCAATGAGAGACCAGAACCATGAGAGACCAGAACCACGAAGAACAGAGTGCCTTGAAGAAGCAAAGATGAACCTCAGAGCCTCCTGGAAAGAAGAGCTGGAACTCATGAAGATTCCAGGAGTGAACTGGCTCCTCGCGAAGGCGACGAGGGACTGGTAAAGGCCCTTTTATAGGACTGAAGAGGAGACGCCTTGGAAACGTCATCAGGTGGGGCCACGGGGCTATTCCCACTGCGGGCCCTTCAAATGTTCAAGAGAGGCACGGCCGCGTGCCTGGAGAGAGGCAAGTCCAGGGACAGCGGTGGCGTCCATGCCGCAAAGGCAGGCTTGAGGCAGCACTAGGCCTCAAAACGAGACACAGACGTTGGCGGCTCCACGCCACAAAGGCAGAATAACAGCGGCGGCTTTGCCCGCTGCAGATAACAGACGGCACTCAGGCCATGGGGAAGCATGGCGGCAGCTCTCTGCTGCCGCACAGAGAGAGGACAGCAGCAGCGGCCCCGCTACGCAGGAGAATGGCGTCGGCGGCCTCCAGGCCGCAAAGGAGAGAGGCTACTCATGACTAGGCCTGCGAGCAGCATCCCAACAATGTGCCATATTGGGTCAGACCAAGGGTCCATCAAGCCCAGTATCCTGTCTCTAACAGTTGCCAATCAAAGTCTCATGTACCTGGCAAGTACCCAAACATTAAATAGACCCCATGCTACTAATGCTGGTAACAAGCAGTGGCTATTCCTTCTTGATTTATAGTAGTTTATGGACTTCTTCTCCAGGAACTTATCCAAACCTTTTTTAAACCCAGCTATACTAAGTGCCTTAACTACATCCTCTGGCAATGCATTCCAGAGTTTAATTGTGCATTGATTGAAAAAGATTTTTTTTCCGATTTGTTTTAAATGTGCTACTTGCTAACTTCATGGAGTGCCCGTTAGTCCAATGATGGCAAACTCCAGTCCTTGACTGCCACAAACAAGCCAAGTTTTCAGGATATCTACAATGAATATGCATGAGAAAGATTTGCATGCACTGCCTCTGTTGTATGCAAATCTATCTCATGCATATTCATTGTGGACAGTATTTTCAGCCTATTAAAGGGTCTATGGCCCCTGATGTGACTAATTTATATGTAGGTAATTTTGAAAAGAGATGGCTCCCTTTATGTCCGTTTCAACAACAGATTACATAATGGCACCAGTTTATTGATGTGGAACTCTATTAATCAAATCCACAAACTGGAAATTACAATAACTCACTAAATATATTCTAATTGTAAAAACAACAATGAACACTCTTAGACAGTAAGACTTGGGACAAACATAAAGAGCTAGACACCACCATCAATCTTTGTATGTTCCTGAGGTTGGGGTTTTAATCATTTGTCCAAATATGAAAAGTCTCTCCAGTTTTTTAACTGTAGAGACCAAAATGATAAAGAGCATGGAACGGCTCCCCTATGAGGAAAGGCTAAAGAGATTAGGGCTGTTCAGCTTGGAGAAGAGAAGGCTGAGGGAGGATATAATAGAGGTCTACAAAATCATGAAAGGACTAGAATAGGTAAATGTAAATGGTTATTTACTCTTTCAGATAATAGAAGGACTGGGGCAGGGATGGCAAACTCCAGTCCTCGAGTGCCACGAACAAGCCAGGTTTTCAGGATATCCACTGCCTCCATTATAACCAATTCACATTTACCTGTTCTGGTCCTTTCATGAACAGTCCTGATTCCAACAAAAAGTCTGTCTCTTGTTTGAGTACACTGGTCAGATCAGCAAAGGTAAATAAAACTCCCTGTTTGAAAATTGTTGGAAGTACTTTCATTTTATAAGCTGTCATATCCAACATGACTACAGCTCCCACTTTGTCTGTGGATTTAATCACAATGCTTGCATCTTGGCTCAACTCCACAATTGCCACTCTTTCATCCCTAGTGAGGTTATTACATACTCTCAAAGGTAGAACCAGCATAGCGGACATATTCCTACATACCAACTCATGAAATGTGTAAGTAACAAGAGACAACTGGTCCTGGTGGAATCCATTTTATAAGTCGGTGCCACTCTACCCCATTAGATGCACAAAATTATTTCAACCGAAGTAATCTAATACATTTTTGCAAAAAACACCTCTTCCTGAAAAGGATTGAAGAAATTAGTAGGCACAAATGAAAGGCCCTTCTCCAACACCTGGCTGGCAGATAATGTTTTCACAGACAAATTTATTACCAAGGATACTTTGGCAATTGGGACTGGGTGGGAGGATGTTCTCGAGTTCAAAATTCAGTAACTGATTTCCATGGTTTTTGAGTTATATCCATGCAGCTGTCTCTTGCTGAAAATGCACCTGGCGTTCCTGTCAAGGTCATAAAAAAGAATCACGACTACTGAGTGAAGTGTTTTGTGGATTGCACCTTGGGAATCCTTAGTTTTGTTGAAAATATTTTTATCGATTCTGTTTTTCATGATAGCAAAATTAAAGCTGTTCCAAGGTAACAAGATTCTCTTGTAGTTCTGCAAAACAGCCATTTATTCATAAAGCTTCTAAAGGACTGTGTTCTTTACAAATTATCTCTTTTGCAAGCTTTATGAATAAACGGCTGTTTTGCAGAACTACAAGAGAATCTCTTTACTTGGAACAGCTTTAATGTTGCTATCACTAATTCCTCTCTGTTTTGTATAATTACATAAGAACATAAGACTTGCCATACTGGGTCAGATCAAAGGTCCATCAAGCCCAGTATTCTGTGTCCAACAGTGGCCAAGCCAGGTCACAAGTATCTGGCAGGATCCCAAGGGATAGATAGATTCCATGCTGCTTATCTCAGGAATAAGCAGTGGATTTCTGCAACTCCACTTTAATAATGCTTGACCAAACCTTTTTTAAATGCAGCTACACTAACAGCTTTCACCACATCCTCTGGCAAATTGTGTGATTTATATTACTCCACTTTCTTTGTGTGCATTAGATATCCTGCCATTATGAGTAGATTGTGAAACGGATAGCTAGAGTTTATAAATTGGAATTTTATAAGGATCCTTTTTGTCACCTCCATATTTGAAATGAGTCCCTTGTCCAGACTGTTGTAATTATCTACTTCTGTAAATGGTATTTTCTGGATAGCACTGTTTCTTCTAGCCTAGCTGGAACAAGAGGATATTGCCGATTTATGTGTTTTCTCCTTAACTTACAAACTGCAAACATTAATTCGGGATGTATCCTTTTGTTCCTCTAACAAAATTAGTTGCCTCCATTAAAAAGGGATTAGTAGCACTATGGAAATGATAATAGTAGTAGGAGCAGAGGTTGTATTACATTTTAAGTGTTGGTTGCACTATGGTTTTTTGTTTGTTTGTTTGTTTGGTGGTGGAGGTGGGATGGAAGCATAAATCTTGTTTTCCTTTTACAGTCAAATACATGCAAATAAAGACTGAGAGAGGCCCTGTTTATATGAGTGCTTGGGTAGCAGACAGCCCAAGTTTGCAATGATGATGCAGGATCCTGCCAGGTACCTGCGACCTGGGTTGGTCACGGTTGGAAACAGGATACTGGGCTGGATGGACCTTTGGTCATATCTTATGTTCTAAAACGGAGGAGGTAGAAGGCATGGGTGATAGTAAAGTGATAGTAAAGTGGGTGGTGTTTCTAACTTGTAAATCCTAAGCAAAAGACAGATATAATCAGAGCGATAACGACAAGAGGCAAGTGGCACCAATTTGTTCAGCCATGAGCTTTCGAGGACAGAGTCCACTTCGTCAGCTGCATTAGTACTATCACTTAATTTTTACACGTATTACTTCAAAACCTAACACTGTATCTACAAAGGGCAATACTTTAGCACTTCAGAAAGTCACGCTCTCCAATAACAAAACTGAAAACATTTTTACCACTTTTTGTCTGTCCCCTCCACTTCCCCCACCTCATCATACTGTTCTTGGGTTCTTCTCTGCTTTCACCTCTTTTTCTGCTTCTTTCCATTTTACTTTTCTTCTCGGTATCCTTCCCTCCCCCACATAATGTTTGGCTCCGTTTCTTTCTCTGTACCTCTCCCCATCCACCCGCTCCTCTCTTCTCTCCCTCTTCTGCATGTAACCCTGTCATCCATCGTCACTTTTTTCTCGACACATCTATCCAGCTCTTTGCACCCCCACCATCCCCCTCCCCATTACCCCTTCCCTACCCTCAATCTCTCCCTTTAGCTTGTTCTCCGCTCTCTCCCCCGCCACTTATCTGACTCTCCCCATCTGGGTCTCTCTTTTCCTCCCCCCCCCCCCCCCCCGTTTCTCGCTGCCCCTCCCCCTCCGGTTCTCGGCCTCCATGGCGCGGGCAGGGTGGGAGCGGCGCTGCTCCCGTGCCCGGGAGGCGCGAGTCCGGCGCTGCCGCCGCCGGCGAGGGAAGAGCCGGGGCTGCCCGCAGGCGGGCGGGCGGGCGGGGCCTGGGCGGTGCATCGTCCCCGCTCCTGCGCGCGCTCCCCGCCCGCCGTCTCCCGGCATTGCACAGGGGGCTGCCCGAGCCTCAGGTCCAGCCTCGCCCGGGCACGCCAGCCGGATCCGCCGCTGCCTCCCCCCACCATCACCCCCCACCCCCTCCCTGGGGCTCCGGAGAGCGGGCGATGCAGCTGCGCCCCGTGACGGTCGCCCGGGGAGCGGAATAAAGAGGTAAGAAAGATGCCGGTCGCCTCTCCATCGGGATGAGAGGGAGGGCTTCTCTCTCTCTCTCTCCCCCCCCCCCCTGTTTTTCTGTTCCTGTAATGGTGCGGGGTGGGGGCCCCTGTCTGCTGCTGGAACAGGTGGCGGGCTCGGCTCTTGCGGCTGCTGTTGGTAGGTGGCTGCAGAAAATGCCGCATTCGCTCGGATTAGGAAAAAAAATAAAATATATATATATTTATTTATTTTTGACTCTTAAGGCAGGAGCTTGCTACTCGCCTGGTGAATGAAAGCAAATACCAACTTCGCCTCGTTGCCCCCACCTCAAGGTTATCATCATTCCTCCTGGTGATAAAATATGTTTACTGTGCTCGAAGTCCTTGAAGGCAAATATTTCATTTAATACTTCCCGCTTGGCTTGCTTGACTCGGTTGATTGCCACGGTGGTAGGGACGAGAAGTTATTTGGAGGGACTTTTTTTATTTTTTTTAATTACCTAGGTATTAAAATTAATGGCGTGGAATACGAGTGGTACTAATTACCTCCAGTACACAAGTTACATGGTGCACCGTTTCTCGCCCCCCCCCCCCCAAAAAAAAATTAAAAAATGCCTGGGGCATCAGTGGTGATGCCAAGCAAATGGAGTTGAAAGGAAAGCAGAATGCATTTGGCCGCTGTTGCCTGAAATGTGTTAACGTGCATGGCAGGAACGGGACTTGCCACCCCTGGCTAGCAGCATTCAGACTCGGTGGCCACGCTAATCCCGATGGCTGAACACCCTGGAAGTTACAGCCTCAGCGAGAGGCGCTGCAAGGGTCAGGAGGACTTCCAGCCTATGCTGCTGCTCATGATCCATTGCAAGGGAGAAACTTCACTGCCCAAGATAGAGACGTTCCCAGCAGCGGGGTTTGGGGTTTGTTTGGTTTTTTTTTGGCCACATCTTGTTATCCTTTGCTACCCAGTTCTTTTTCGCTACCCGTTATGATTGTGCCCTACAGTTGGAAACTGCCACCATTTGAGGTGCTGAAGAAAGAAACCTAAGCATATTATTAAGGAGACCCCTGCAGGGACTGACTCCTAGCTGAACCAGTGTGGGGAAACAAAGCAGTCTGTGTCATTTCTGCAGAGGCATAAAATAATAAAGTGGAAACCCCTTATGTGAGGGTGCGCAGGAGTCCCTTACATCATGTACTAAAAGACACCCCCCGCCCCCCCCCCCCCATGTGTGTCTATGGGGACAATCCTTATTGCCTAGGAGCATTATAGATACGGATTGGACCTGCTTTATGAAGGGTTTTCTTCCGTTTTGGGCCAGTGGGAAAATACTTTTGTACATCTAGAGTGAGAAAGCACAGGCTCCAGTACTTATGGGGCTTGATCCAGAGGTTTGCCGATTTCTAGCACTTTCCCCTGACTCCAGGCAGGGTACTCTGTGCCTGAACCTCTCCTGTGAACAATGGATGTGTTGTGAGGTTTACTCGGAGATTTATTGGGGGGGGGGGGGAGAGGGGGGGGGGCTGTTTAGGATACATGACCCTGATCGATCAAACATACCGGAAACTAATCAGGGGAGCATTTATTTTAAAGTAGCTCTGTTGTCTTATCCTTGAGTCTTTCTTTCATTGACCTAATATATTTCACATTTGGACTTGGTATTTTCCTCCTGCTATGTGTATTTCCAGCTCACTTGGAAGCAGGGCTGGGATCTGATGCTGCAAGCCTTCATTTGCAACCACACAGACGGGCCGATGCAATACCGTGCGCTGAATGCAGCACATGGCCGAACCCGCGATTGGAAGCTCGTCCATAACCCCCGGTGCAAACGGGAGTTAGCATGTCCAAAACGCGCATCCAGTCTTGCACTGAGGTAATATCGCTCTTCACGTGCAAATGCATGTTGATGAGACTATTATCTGTTCCCCCCAGTGCCAAAAAAAATGTGCGCCTGAGGCGCACATTTTTACTCGCCAAAATTAACGCCTGCCCTGAGCAGGCGTTAATTTTGGAGGAGCCCAAAAAGTGTACAGAAAAGCAGAAAATACTGCTTTTCTCTACTTCCTCCAGCTTAATATTGTGGTGATATTAAGTCAGAGGAACTAAAAAATTAGAATGTCCCGAAAAAAAAATAAAAAAGGGCACCAGCGGTCAGGTTAGGAAAATGGACGCTCTAAAATTCAGCGTCCATTTTCCTAACTGGCTGACAGCCACCTCTCCCGGGCGCCCGCTGCCGAGGAGGCGCTAGGGGCGCACAGTTTCCCCTAGTGCCTCCTTTTTAACGCGGCACCCAATTCAAATATTAAATCAGGTGCCCGGGAGATGTGGATCAGTGCAGGTTAAGGGAGCGGGCGCTCAATCATGAGCGCCCGTTTAACTTGTGCCAATATTGCATCCACCTGAGAGATTTTTTTCCCCTGCGTTTTTTTTATATCCCCCCCAATTTCATTTAGTGCATTCATTACAGTCGCAGTCCTGGACTGGGGGTGGGGGGAGGACGTCGACCCTGCAGTCACAGGCTTGGAATCTGGCCACTAGGTGTCACCCTTAAGCAATAACCGTGACTCCCTCCCCTGCAGCATCCCCAAGTCCCAGTCGAGCCAGGAGTGTGGAGGGCCCCGCACAGGGGTGGAACTGGGGGTCCTTCCACACGGCAGGGCACACAACACTTACCCCAGGCTTGCCCCGTTTCAAATTCTTATCATTTCGCCCTTTGTTTTGGAATCCAAACTGTGCACCTTTTCATTATGTCCTTTTTTTGAATTTTTAAATGAACCCTTGTTCCTTGAGCCTTCGGCTCCTCGTGCTGTCTTCATGTTTTACATGTATCAGTGTGACAGCTGCGTGGGATTCAGGTAATGAGAAGCACAGCGGTGCCCTGATTTTCTTAGATTTGTAATAGTGGGGGGTGACTGAAGGGCTGCTTTCAGAAACCTTGAACATGGATATCTCCTCAGGAATGAAGCAGAAGTCAGAATAGAAAGGGCGAACGTTACTCTTCGTATTTAACTGTCAGTTGAATTATCTGGAAGGAATGTGGCTAGCACTGTTGCCTGAAAAATTCAGTGAAAGGTTGTTTTACAATTGCGTGATAAGATTTTGGAATAGTTGGCTAGCTGTGCGCTTCTCTGAATGTCTCTGCAGCTTTCTCCGCCTCCTATCCACCTTTCCTCTCACAAGCTGCTCTCCCCTGAAATAAAATCTGGGCAGTCAGAAGCAGAAGCAGGATTGCCAATGAAATCCTTAATGGGGAAAAAAAAAAAAAGATAAGGACCAAAAGGAAATCAAGAGAGGGTGGCAAAAGCATCACCTTGGAGAGTCAAGTGTACAATTGATCTGAAGTCTTGTTAACAAAATCGCAGACCTGGAGGCCAGCTGTGGGGCAGGAAGACTTGGAAGTGGAGGCAGTCACTGATACATGGTGCAGTGGGGATCAGGACTGGGATGTGGCCATCCCAGCCATAATCTCTTCAGAAGAAACAAAACAGAGGGGGGGGGGGGGGGGGGGGGGGAAAGGTGGCAGGGGCGGAGGAGAAGTAGCTCCATGGGTTAGGGGGATATAGCAGGGAGAGGCAGGGAGAGGTGGAATTACTGTGGATTGCCCTGGTAGAACCTTAAGATTTCTACAGACCTCAGGCAGAGAAAAAGGGAAGTTACATTTCAATGTGATGAAAGACATCACCAGGATGGCATGCCACTTCTATGCCACTTCAGTCTCCCAGAGGTGGACTGGAGCCCCCCCTGCTGCAACATCAGCCGGGAGAGGAAGAGGGGCGTTCCTCGGGGAATTAGTTGAAGAGCCCACTCGAGGGGAAGCTGTGCTGGGCCTGGCGCCGACAGCGGGAGAGTGCAATTGTCTCCTGGTAGGGGGAGATTTTAAGATGAGGAAAAACAAAGGAAAGGCAGTTAGACTAGCAAAGCCCCCCCAAAAAAGAGAAGAATATTGTTCAATCAGTAGAAAGCACAGACAATGTGTGGTTAGATGTATTCAGGTGCTTCTTATCACTTCTGTAGCACTACTGGATGCATGCGGCACTATGACACGGTAAGAAACAGCCCCTGCTCGGTAGAGCTTACAGTCTAATCAAGTCAGACATAAAGGGCCAAAGAGAGAGTGGGGGTAAAATGGAAAGGGGATTCACAAAGAGAAAAGGGGTGAGGGGGGGGGGGGGGGGGGGGTTAGTCAGGAGGGCAGCAGAAGGCAGACACTTTTTTTTGAACAAGTTCTTCTGCTCTGTATGCGTGGAAGAAGGGGGGAACATGATATGCTTGAGGCAGGATACAGAGGCAGAGAAATGATTGTAGACCTGTTGACAGAGAAGGAAGTACTGAAAGCACTTTCAGAAAGGAGTGCAGATAAGGCCACCCGAGAGCTGCTGGAGTACACCCCGAGACACTGAAAGAGCTGAGGAAAGGGCCGGCTGCACTCCTCACAGCTCTGCTCAGTTCCTCTCTGGAGACAGGGCAGGTTCGCAGAGGCTGGAGGAGAGCACACATTTTTCCAGGTTCACGGAAGTGGCAACAAAGAGGAGGCAGGTGGCTACAGATCCAGCAATCTGACGTCAGTAGTGGGCAAAGCTATGGAAAAACCACTAACCAAAGGAATAGTGCAGTACCTCGGGGCAACTTAAGATTACAGGACCATAGATTAATGTGGGTTCACAAGAGGGAGGATTTGTAAGGCAAATTTGATTGACTTATTTGATTTGGTGATAGAAGTAGTAGAGGAGCAGGCTTTTGACACAGGTACACATAGAAGACTGGTAAACAGACTAGCTAGTATGGGAGCTGGACAGAAAGCTGTGAAGTGGTTGAAGACAGAACTCGAGAGAGTGCTAGTCAACAGGCCATGTAAAGTGCCCAGCTGAATCAGAACCAGTGCTGGGATTCTGGTGCTGTGCAACGTCATGCGCTACTGCCTGGGGATTTTCCCCCCCCTGTTGTAATAGGACCTTACCCTCCTACTGTTCCCAGTCTGGTCATTCCAGCAAGTCCCGAGGTCGGAAGCCATGCACTGGGACCCCTTCCAGAACCCTGGATCACGGGCTCTAAATGTGGCCACCAGGCGTCGCCGTTAACAACGACCTCGACTCCCCCCCCCCCCCCCCCCCCCCCCGTTCCCCAGAGGCTGTGACCACTGCCCCCCCGCAGCATCCCCAGCTCCGTAGAGAGCAGGCGGTCTGATCCAGGAATCAATGTGCACATGGTGGCGGGCAGCCCTGCCGCTGAGCCTGACTGCCCTGATTCTGTCCGATTTATTTTTTAGCAGCATTGCATTGAATGGAAAATATGCTTGTTTTCCAAACATTTCTAGTAAAGCAATCACTGGGGGAGGGGTTGGAAAAAAATGAAAAGGGGACTTGGGGAAAAAATGTGGAAGGATTGTCAAGAGTTTGGAAGCTGTGTTTCCCTGCAAAAAAAAAAAAAAATGTGTAAAGTTATACATCTGGGAGTCAGAAATCCATTAGGCACTTATCAACTGAGAGGAAAAGAACCGGCAGCTGTTAAGCAGGAAAGGGACCTGGGAGTAATCTTCTCAAATGACTTGAAGGTTGCCCTCAGCGTGGTAAAGCAGAAGGGAAAGCTAAGGAAATGTATCTCACGATAAAAGAAAAGGGCAGGAAGCATTGCCCTTGTGCAGGTCACGAGTGGGAAAACATCTCAAGTACCGTGTCCCATCTGGAGGCCGTATTTTCATAAAGACAGGCAGGCCGATGCAATATCCTTGCGGGAAAAGCGGGTGCTCATAATTGAGCACCCACTTTCTTAATGGGCGTCCATCCACCTCTCCCGGGCACGTGATGCAGTAGGAAAGAAAATGAGCCGCTGCGTTAAAAAAAAGGAGGCGCTAAGCGAAATTGTGTGCCCCCTAAGTGCCTCCTTGGCATCGGGGGCGCCACTACCGCCGTCAAAACATTAAAAAAAAAATGTTTTTTTTTTTCACGTTGCTTTCTGTGGTTCCTCTGACTTAATATACGCCACGATATTAAGTCAGAGGAACCACAGAGAAGCAGCATTGTCTGCTTTTCGGTTCAACTTTTGGGGCTCCTCGGGACTTAACGTCCGCTCCGGGGCCGGCGTTAATTTTTGAGGGTAAAAATGTGCACTTAGCTATGCCCTGGTCTGACGCACCTTTTGGAAGCGCTGATCCCCTTATTGCATCAGGGGTATGGACGCGCGTCCGACTGTGGGGTTAACCTGTGCGCTAGCCAGAGCGTAGGGTATTGCATCGGCCTGACTGAGGGGCTACCAAAATGGGCCTGTAACTGGAAAGGGTAAAGGGTTATGTTAGAGAACCCTTGCTTGTTTCACTGGTCTTTCTTTCTTTCAGTTCTTTTTATTATTGTTTTAACATGCTGTCTTTTATTTCTTATTATGTATTTTTTTTTGCCATGTTTTCACTTATTGTACTTATATGCTTGCTTATTTGTTTTTTTTCATGATTTGATATTGTATATTGCATCTTATTTATTTTTAGGTACCTTCATTTTCAATTTTAATTTTATTTTGCCTGGGAATCTCAGTGTTAGAACAAAAAAGAAATCAGTTGCAAAAATAATTTTCCCACTGATTTTTCTCCTGTGTATTAAATCAAAGTCTTTTTTCCACCGATATCTTTTGTTCTCACGTTGAAATTCCCAGGCAAAATAAAATAAAAACTGAAAACAAAGATCCCTGTTTATTTTGCACAATGCTTTGAGCCTCTTAGGAAAAAAGCAGATTATAAGTTTGACAAATAAACAAATACAGTTTAGCAGGCTTCAAGAAAGTGTGGAAAGATGCAGTTTTCCATAAAACAAGAGCATCCTGGATAAGGGGGTCCAGATGCCAAGTTGAAGGGAAGCTCAGGTGAAATGTGAGGAAATCCTTCCTTACTGAGCGGGTGGAAGATGCTTGAATAACCTCCCGGCAGGGGTAGGACGAAACCGCACACTTAGGCTGGAGGAAAGCAGATGAGAAAACTGTAAGGCAAAATAAATAGCAAGGGTCAGGGGATGCCTGGCATGGAAACCTAAGTGTTAAATCACACGGAAAAGCAGAGGGCCAACAAGACTGGAAGGTCCAGTCCAAGGAGCAAACAGATTTCCAAAGGCCTCCTTTACCTTCAGTGGTCTAAGATTTGAACTACATGTTGTAGCGGTGTTCTGGGGGCATTCTCAGGCAGAGTTAAGGTAGTCAGATAAGTTATCCAGCCAACTGTGATATTCACAGTTAATTGATCACATATCTGTCTAACTCTGGGTCATGCCATACGCAGAACAGTTCTAAAGTTCGCAGGATAAATTTATCAAGCTGACTATAAGATAAGTATATTCAGTTGTGTGGTTGAATATTCCGTCAAAGTTAGCTGGGCAAGTTTGCAAGCCGGCCAGTGGCTGAATATTAGCCTCTGAATGCACATGCTGCCGAGGGTGTGTGTGTGTGTGTGTGTGTGTGTGTGTGTGTGTGTGTTTTGTAGTTGCAATGCATTGCAAAGCAAGAGCTTTTGCTGAGGCTGAACCAGTACGCTGATTGGCATGTCCCAGGGTGCTACTTAACCTTCAGAAAAAGGCTGAAAGCATTTTTCTATGAACAAGTCTTCCCTGGTAATGGTGAATGAGGTTTTTCTGATGCCACTTTTCTGTTTATCCATTCCCTATGGTGATGATTAGGTTCTATTAACAGTTTTTTTTTGTGTTAATTTCAGGATTTCTTTCATGATTTGATTTGTATTGTTCATTTGCATTTTTGGCTTATTTATAAAGATTATTGTATGATTTTAATATATTATATTCCACCAAGAACTAGCTACTGGATTGGTAGATTATAAATGCCTTTAAATAAATAAACAAATATGTATGCATTTGTGTGCTCCAGCTGCTGGGGAATGCGTGTGTGTTGGAGGGAGTGTGGGGCGGTGTGTATGGGTGTGCTCCTGTCACAGGCAACTTCCACCCACTGAATTTTCCCACATGTAAATTTGTGGCTGCTGAATTTTACATGCTTCCTTTCCAGGCTTTGAAATTTTACATGTGTAATTTCCTACTAATGGACTGTACGCATGTGAACAGCCCACACATGCGTAGAAGGAAATGGACACAGATGGACAGGTGCAAGGGGGGTGCGGGGGGGGGGGGGGTCTGCCCCGGGTGACAGCTGGGGGGGTCGGCGACTGTGAGTGGAGACCACCCCACTCGCGCTAGAAGAAAAGGGGGGCCTCAGGGCCGTGAGCAGTGGGAGCACTTGGCGGCTGCCTAGAGCGCCGCGGGTCTAGAGCCGGAAACTGCAAAGCTTTTTCTTCTTTCCGCCCCCCCCCCCCCGCGGCCCGGAAGAGGAAGTGGTGGGTCCGCGCGGGCGGGAAGAAGGAAAGGTCATGCAGTTGAGGTTCGAAGCAGGAGGAAGAGCAACAGCGCTGCCCCCCCCCCCCTCCCCACCGCAGATGCAGGAAGTAGAGCCGCAGCACCCCCCCCCCCCCCCGTGCCGCCTCACGAAAATGAACGGGTTCCCCGTCTGTCGCGGGGGCTGGAGAGGAGGAAGGAAACTGCTCTGCTGTGCTTCTGATGGGGAGTGGGTGGTAGAAGTGAGAGAGAGCGTTTGTGTGTTGTGTGGTGTGTGTGAGAGAGACGAGTGCAAGGTTGTGACTGTGAGAGAGGGAGCGTGTGAAGGGGTGTGTGTGAAGTGGTGTGCAAGAGAGAGAGGGAGCCTGTGTGAGGGAGAGGGGAACGCGAGAATCACCTGTGCGGAGGGGGGGGACGGGACGGAGAAGTTAACGGGAGGAGAGGGGTAGAGAAGTGAATCTGGGGGGCGGGGGGGGGGGGTTGCCAAATACTTAGGTATGCCACACTGCAGGTGGATTAATATGTCAGGGGCAGCTTGGAATACTTCTCTTGTAAAAACAACTAAAAAATGGGAGGAGACACAGCCAACTTGTACAGAGCAGTTGTACAGCTGCCTTTAAGTTCCCAAAGAGTGAAGGCAAGCTCAATCAGCGGCAAGTCTTTGAAACTGTCTTGGATTTAATTGGGTGGGAGTAGATGGCTGAGTCAGCCACACTTCCCAGCTAAAGGTAAGGAGCAGCAGGCATGATCTACTGCAGTAGGTCCAACCTGTACAACCGACAGCTGAGAAATGCCCTTAGAAGGACTAAAGGCAAGGAAAGGCGATGGCTGCCCACAAGAATAGTGCATGAAGGCAAATGAATATGTGACCAAATCGGATTGGCCACAGTTGGAAAGGGGATACTGGGTCTGATGGATCCCTGGTCTGACCCAGTATGGCATATCTGGTGTTCTTATGACTGACTGCTGTAAAATACAGTTAAAGCAATGTTGGAAGGGGCGACAAACTGGTTGAGCCAAATGCTGCTGACATCCACTGGGTTACTACTGTGTTCCTATAAAACTACTTCTCCATGTTACGCTCCTTCTTATGTTCCACTCACTTCATCCTCTCATATGCCTTCTCCTTTTGGAGGTTTTTCTGATCAATGACCGGTAATTCATGCGTTTGTGAATCTATCATATTAGGCTGTCCTCTGAAGTCTTTTGATTCCTTTGGTAAATATAACTAAAAGGTTTTCTTATAACAAAAACATTTTTTTGATGGCCAGAAAAGGTTTTTTTTTGTTACAAAAGCTTTTGTCCAGGTCTTGTCACTTTAGGTGCAGTTTAGCTTTTGGGTTTATGTTTATCCTGTTACTGGATTGGCTCCTGTTTGGTTTCTTGGGAGTGGGTTTCACCGTTTAAAGGTCCTTACTTACATGAACAGGATTTGAACCTGTGACTTAGAAGCAAAAAGCTGTGATAGTTCCTCATAGCTATCAAGGTCTCGTTATGCACTACACAAATCATAGGAGCCAACGTTAAAAAAAAAAAAAAGAAACGCTTGGGAGTGCCAAGCTCAACACAGGGAGGGAGTTTTCTGAATATCGGGGGCTGCTATGATACAAATTACCCAGCCAGGTGTGGTACTATAGATGAGGATATCTGAAAATGTTACAAATAATTCAAATTGATTCAGGTTTGAACAGAATCAGTTTAAAAAAAAAAAAGAACATCAGCCCAGTAACAGAGAGTGAAATGCAGCCCAGTTGTTCAATATAAAAGATTACAAGTGGACTGGACAATCAAGAAAGGGATAAAAGGAAAGGATACAGCATCTGAACCATCTCGATGAGCAGGGAGCAGAAGAGCATTAAAAAAGTAATAATAAAAAAAAAAAAAGCCAGACCCTGGTACTTGTTTTACACACTGTTTTATGTCCTTCTAAAGTTTTTCAGTGTGCACTTTCTTGCAGTTGGCGTCTAGCGCTGTGGTGCTTCCGACTTTAAATGGTATATAAAAGTAATAATAGTGGGTGCAGCATGGGAAAGTGATGCCAGAGCTGGGGTACAACACGTTATTCACGGAACAGGTACAGCGTGGGCAGCAGCAGTGCAAGCTTCCCTCTCACACACCACAGAACAGGTACAACCAGGGCTGGTGCAAGGGTATTAGGCACCCTAGGCGAACCTTATAGCCTTTGGCCCCCCTCCCTCCCCATGTATAATTAAAAAATAAACAATATAATAACAGATTTTACATGTAAAAGGACATTCGAGGTACAGTCTTCTGACATAAGAATACCACTTACAACAACGGGAGTATTAAATTTACATGCACTGCGTGATGCCAGCTATAAAACCCTTCCAAAACGTCACTCAGAACCCATATGATGTTAGGCCTACTGCAACACATGTTGGGTGTAGGCTTAGCCTCAGAAAGCCATGAATAAACTGAATTACAGTTAAACTATTGTAAACCTTCCATACCAAAACAGCACTAACTGTTAGAACTCAAACAATAACAATCCTGCCCATGAAAAGGCAACAGGGCCACATTTACAATTTAGGAACCCATAGTCACTGGAGGGATCCTCAGAAATCATAAAAGGCTGTGGGTTGAGGGGGGTTTAGTCCCAGAAATTAAGGAGGGTATGGGGGAGGGGAGGAGAATCTCTTTTCCCCCAGAAGTCATTGAATGGAGTATCCCCACTTCTCCCCCAGAGATCGGAGAGTGCAGGGCTGCCGCCCAAGTCTTACCCTCTCCCTCTGGTGTCCTTCGGCACGTCTCCCCTCACCTGTGGGCCTGCAATCCTTTCTTCTTCGCCTAATCAAATGTGGGGCCTTTGCATCGGTGCTCCACCCACTACTAGAGCATGGGCTTTTTGTTATCAGAGCAGCCCTTAGAAGTGGAGTACTGGGACCTTGCAGTGAGTGCACGCAGTGGTGCAGAGATCCTGCATTTGCTTAGGGGATGCCGTTGGCTGCAGCAGGGACGGGATCTGGAAGAAGAAAGGCTTTGCAGTCCTAGCATCAGCAACATACCAATACCTACCAAAATTTGGCACTGAAGGCAATTGCCTATATTGCCTATGCCTAAATCCAGGCCTTCTGCAAAATATTACTCCGGGCCCTAAAACATCAATACAACTTCCATTAAGAAAATGGAAACTGCATGCTAGCAGAATACCTCAGCTGGATTACACATGCAGAACACAGACCGAACCTCACCAAATACAGAATAAAGAGACCATAAGGGTAAATAGAAACATTCAGATAAAAAACAAACTGCAAGAAGCCAGACTCTGTATTCAATGTAACAATGGAAAAATAGCAACATCACCATTCCCCATAAACATCAAACAAGAAATATAAAACAAATTAAAATAGTAAAATCTTTTAAAGTAATACTAATAAAAATAATACATATTTCCAAATAGCTGAATAGAAGAACATCTAATAATTAAAATCTCATCTCCAAATTTTTTTAAAATTTTCCAAACAATAAAATATCAAAACAGCAGACTCATCAACTTGCACCCATTAATTAAAACTAATAAGGACTAAATATCCCCCACTCTCCAAACTGAGAACTTTTGATTTCCAGTGATCCTGAGATTGTTGTTTTAGTGTGTGTGTGTGTGTGTGTGTATGCAAAGTATTTTTCCTTTCTCTCTCTCATCTACACCACACTCTCTAACATACACATGTTCATTCTCACTCACGCATATGCTTACACACATTCACTCACATGCACTCTCATACATGCATACATAACCCCCTCCACACACTTGCACATACAATGTCATGTGCACACACTCACTCATGTTCACTCTCACACACATGCACACACACCCACAGTCACATGCACACACTGACTTACACTCTCACTCACACACACATGCCCACACATGCACACACTGTCTCTTTCTCACTCACACTTACTTGCCTGTTTCTGTCTGGCAGCAGGGGCAGGATGCTGCCCTGTCTGCCCGAGGCTCCAGCTTCCCTCCCTGAGCCTGCACTATCTGATGGGGGGCAAGATTGGAAAAGTCCCGCACCATGGCCAATCGCTTTCCATGTCACGCACCAGCAGGCAGATGGCTCTTCTGTCTCACAGCTCTAACCTCTCCTGGCCTCGCTCATCAGGGAAAGCAAGGGTCCTGGATCCAGCTTAAGATGTGGCCTGGGGCCTCTGGGAAGCAGGGTGAGGGTCCCGATCGCTGCTGATGGGAGAGGGCTTAGGAGCGCTGAAGGGAGGCTCCTCCTTCCTATCCATGCCCGCCCAAGTGATGCTATTTCCTGTTCTGGGCTGTGCGGGAGAAAGGAGGATCAGCAGCAGCAATGCCAGCAGGTCTACCACTGCCGCACTGCCCTCCAAAATGTGATGCTGTAGGCAGCCGACTGCCTTCCACTATCCCAAGGTCAGCACGGGCAGCAGCAGTGCAAGCTTCCCTCGCACGCACACACATTGCCCTCACCTCAAAACAGGAGCAACAAGGGCAGCAGCAGTAATTCAGACCCATCCGCACGCCTCAATCATTTTTCTCAGGGACCATCCCTACTACTTGAAACTTTTTTTTTTTTTTGCAAGATGTTTAATCCTTCTGTTTCAACAATGGTTATTACACCATCAAGTACTCAATGGGGCTGGGTAGCAGGATTTTAACCTCCTTATATCAGGGCCGATGTAATAAGACCTGCGCTAAAATCCGCACAGATTTTTTTTTTGGCGTGCGTGGCAAAAACTAGCAGCAGTGTGGGGTTGTACTAACAGCTGCATATGCTAATTAGATATGCACATATAATCTGCATACGCCAAACATACGCGCCATAATGTGCACAGTTAGGCACGCTAATGGCCCTTTACAGTAAAACATGCAGACATCCGCCCAGAAACCCGTGCGGACACCCTTCGGCATGTGAACGTTTGTGAGTGACTGATTCTCGGGGGGAAAGCCTTTCTTTAAAAAAGAATAAATTAGTGGTCCAGAAGTTGATGTGAAGGTGGGTAAGAGCAATATCTAACCCTTCATGATCGGACTCCGACTGCCGGCGAGAGCGTGAAATGCAGATCGGCGCTTCTGCCTCATCGAGAAGCTGCCTTCTCTCCACCCGTTCCAGCCGCCGCTTGGCTGAGCCGCAAAAGCATCAAAAAACCGGTCTCCGCACCGGCACGTTCAATCACCTCCTGCCCTGACCCAGGCGCTGAAAACCCGCACTAACCCGATCTCCCTGCTATTGCGGCTCCCTGCATTGCCCGCGAATAGATAATCGCCTCCTTTGCATGCCATTAGCATGCACTCGCACATAAAAACCGCGGGTCTGTAAGTGCATCTGTACACGCTTTTATCCCCGTGCACAAAACCCTTCTTACATACTCATTTAGGGCTTTGTGCGGGACGCGTACAAACCCGCGGCAGCTTCAGCGCATCTTATTCCATCGGCCCCCGTTGTAAAGTTTCTCAGATTCATCCTAAAGGCCCAAACTGTACCATCCTTAGTTCCCTGTTCGGCTTCTGCACTTGGATCCCAGCCAAAAGGCTGAGAGAGCTACTGTAGTTTATTCAAGGGAAGCTTGCACGGCTGCTGCCTGTGCTGTGGTGGGGCAGTGTAGTGTATGAAAGGATTTAACAGAGACTTTCTTTTTTTTTTTTTTAACTCGGTGCTAGACAGTTCTGACCGGCTGTCACCTTTTTCTCAATCTACTAACTCATCAGCCCCCCCCTCCCCTTTTGCACCCTCATTGTAATGTAATCTGTCATTCACTTGGTATTTTCTGACAGTGTCAGGTGATCTCATTGATCTTCTCATTTTATTTTCTCCTGATGAAGGCTGTGCAGCTACCAAAAGCTAGTTGGGAAACTTATATTTCGTCGTATGAAAAGGGATCCCCTTTATATTTGTGTTTATTGACCTTTATTTCGAACAGATGAGGAACCAGAGTTGTTGACTTTGTGAAAGCATTCATCCTTGACCTCTCTTCGGTTGGCCAACTTGAGCGAAATTGAATGTCAGCTGTGATGCCCGTAGCGATGGGGTTATTTACCCGCCGCAGGTATACACACACACCTGTTTTGAAATCCTTCTGGCACTTGGTGTGTTAACCGTCATTTACCGTAGCAGTAAACTCTGTAAAGTTTCAAGATATAGTTTCATGAGCAAACAAACCGGTCATACTGGCGTGCAGCGAGAGAGAGAGAGTCCCAGGCCAGAGAGGCTCAGATTACTGTTATTGCACTTACCTTTACGTTACCATTTGCATAAGGATATGTGTCACCAGGGTGCTTTGGTCAATAGAGCAAGAACATGTGAGTAGCTGTTGCCCTGTCGTCACGAGCTGTATGGAGGTGTGGCACTTGGCAGTGCTGCTCTGGGTAGCTCGGTTCAGTGGAAGCCAACCTTGCGGTAACATGCTCTTCAGGTTCCACCCAGGGCTTGGATTTCAGCAGGTGGGAAGTGACGTGATCGGTCTCACTCCTTAGATAAAGCAGGAACAGGCGGAAAAATCTGACCCACAGAGAGGGGTTTGAAAATGTGGCCATGAGTTAACTTGCCATGTACTGTGTTCTCGTTTTCTCTCTCCTACCTTGCAGCCCTCTCGCTCTCCTTTGTCCCGCTTACTCACCCCCATCCAGCCCTCTCACTTTCCTCCCTGCTGCTGCGCAAGGTGACCTCCTTCTGGGCCCTGATCAGAGCCAAAGACTCCATCGCCTCTCTTCTCCCTCCCCCTTCCAGCTCACCAGCCATGAACATTTTTTAACCCTGCAAAGTGATATCGTATGGACTATATAAAATTATCCAGGCTTTGTCTGAACAATTTGCTGAGATCAGTAGGATTTCCCTTGGCATCCACCAGGCTTGTCTGATGGTATCCTACTTCCTTCTGGCAGCATGGTAGTCCCCAAGGATTCCTCTATGCACTTCTTGGACTGCCTCAGGAACACAGTGAAATGCACCCATTGGTTAAAAATAAAGTATTCTCCAGTGTGGCACTGGTTATTGGTGCTGAATATTCAGATTTATTGACTTGCTCATATTTATCTATGTATTAAAAGTCTGTGTATTAAGGCCAATTGTCCATAAATACCCCAACAACAAACGATGGTTATTAGCAGGCAAGTGTCCTTGTACCAAGGATCAGGATTTTGTGTTAGAGCAACTTCCTTGAAATATAAAAAAGTTGCCCATTTTACGCCATATACTTTTGTTCACAATCTCATTGACAGGGCACCCGAAATTCAATTGGTTTCATACCTAAAAATATGTAACTGTTTTTGCTTGGCACAAAGCACCAAAATGGTTATGAAGGCAGTTCAAGAAAAGCTTCTTCATTGCCTGGATAGGGGTGACCAAGCACTTTTGATCCCACTAGGCCTGACAGTCGCCTTTCATCTGGTGGACCAAGGCATCCTGATAAATAAGTGTCAAAGCTTGAGTCTGGGAGGGCAAGTTTTAGACTGGTTGGCATCATTTCTTTCAGATTGGAAGTTATCAGTATTAGCCTAGGTTGTGGTTTCCGGCTCGGTGCTTCTCAAGTGTGGGGTGGCCCAGGGTTCTTCCTTGGCACTGCTGCTGTTTAATATTTTTATGCAGTCACTGGTGAATTTAATACCTGGCCCAGGGCTACAAGGGTTTATTTATGCTGACTGCATTTAAATTGTCTTTCTTCTGAATATAAATGTATCTTGACGCTCTCGCTCAGCTCAAGAAGGCTATTCAGTTTCAGGTTGACTGTTTGCCAGTATATTAGAGATCCCCTTGGTTGGTAGTGGTGATCCCTCACTTCAGCCGTCTGCAGTTGATGTGGGAATTGGTAAAATGATCACTTTACTAGAAAGTGAATTTCAAGACCTGTGCGCAGGAGCACAGGTGCATGCGTTTGCCGGCTTGTGTACATGGAAGCGGCGATTTTATAACCTTCGTGCATATATGTGTGCCTGTTCTAAATACATGTGCGCACGATTTTACGACACACGCATGTACATGCAAATGCCGCCTTGATCGCATAAGTAGGGGAGATTTTAGCAGATGTGCGTGCTGATGCCATTACCCGTTTCCCCAGTTCATTCCCAGTTCACCCCGGGAAAGGAGAGGACTTCCTAAACCTCCTAGCTAATTTGCCTCCCTTTCACCCTCTTAGCTCCGACCCTTAAAACCCCTCTGACTAGCCTAGTTCTTTTTTGTTTCATGACTTACACGCTGTCCATAGCAGAAGTAAAGTTATGCGGATAGGGACCTGGGATATTTCCAGGTACCCCCTTGTCCCGACCACACCCTTTTCTAAAACATTTTTTTTACTCGTGTACCGGGAGATATACGCGTACCTGGGCGTATCCTCCCGGCTTTGGCCCCATAAGTGTCGGATTGGATTCTGTCCTTTCTACGCAGATCCACATTTCTCGGGGGGTGCAGAATGTGCTTTCTGAATTGTGGCTACGCCATCGCCCTTTTACTTGATTAGAATTCTTTCAGGTCAGTAGTGAGGGCTCTGGTATTTCCCCATTTGGATTATTACAATGGTCTGCTTCCTATGAGGCTTATATGCAGATTACAAAATAGTCCAAAATATGGCGGCCGGGCTTTTTTTTTTTTTTCGCTGCCCATGGCCCGAGTCTCCCTTACCATTGGTTGCCAGTGGAGCTGCATGCTCTAAGAGTCCTTTGCTTGTTTTTAGATTGCTGAAAGGTACTGGACTGAAATTTTGGAAGGAGAAGTTCTGTTGATATCCCTCCAGCTTGTGTTTTATGATCATCTCACTGAGCCCTGTCATCTGTACCATCGCTGTAAAGCACTGTAGAGTCTTTTCTGTCATAGCCCCTCATCAGCTGTGGAATGATCTTCCTCTTCCTATTACAGTAGAGCAGAATTAACTTACTTTTAGGTAGACATTGAAGACATGGCTGTTTACACTGAAGGCTAATTGCAGCTAGCATGATAGTCCCATAGAAGAGCTGGGTGGCTCTGTGCGGATGGGGTTGTGACGATCTGGCTTCTTGTGGTTTGCTTTAACGCTCACATTTTATTGATGTCGTTATCTGTGCGATTTTATTGTGCAACGCTTTGGATGACCTGTATGGGTCAGAAGGCGGTCAAGAAATGCTTTTAAATCAGTCAGTTTCCCTTTTCCTCCTCAGGTAGTTTAAGTCCTTTGTTTTGCTTTTTTGGTTTCATGTTTTCATAAATGTTGGCAAACAAACTAGAGTGATTTACTGGGAAATTTCCCCTTTGTGTTTTGGCAACTGTTTTTCCACGCTTTGAGACTTATTTGCCAACCTTTTAACATTCAGAAGGAGGAATTAGAAAACAAAACCCAAACTCCTGTAGGCTGTTCCACTGGCTAGCACTCCTTTCGTTTTTTGGCAGGTAGGAGATCAGGTTCAGTTCCTGTTTCAAGTTTAAGGGTCTCCAAGCCCAGTTCTCCAAGCTGTCTGCAGTGAGAATATTTCTGAGATTTATTTGCAGGCACTATGTCTGGTTTATGGTTAATTAATTTACCCTGAAAAATCATGCATGGTTGTGGCCTTCAGGGATCAGCATCTGAAGACTTTGACCCGGGACTGAGTGCTGAGTCCTCAGAGAATGAGCTACTTATACTTCACAAGGCCATACCTGGGGACTAGCTGAAGAGTATATTAATTTATTTATGTAAAGAACCTCACTGAGCCGCTATTAGGAGGATTATACCAACTGAGGAGGTGGAAGAGAAGGATCCCTAGTTGTGGAAGAGCTCCCCCAGGTGGGCTGCTGTAATGGAAATGGCCTGGTGTACATAAACCAGAGACTCCATTTTCTACTGTGGATTTATGAGTTGACCTTTAAAGAGGCAGAATGGCGTCTATCCTGCTCTTGGTCTTGTTCTTTTTGCTTGAAGGCGAGTACTCTTGGGCCTTAAGGAATAAGGTTTGGGTCGGATGAAAGAAAGAGAAACTCAACTTCTCTTTTGAGAAATTGTTTTTACTTCTTTTTGGACTTTACTTTGGTGGAGGTTTTGTCCTTCCTTCCTTCAGCTTTTTGTTGTTTACGAAATCCTAGAATTTCATTTTTTTTTCCAGTCAACTAAATTTCCCAGGGCCAAGGGAGTTTAGGCACCATTAATTGGAAATAAGTATTCAGGAATCTCTCCCTCTGAGAGAGCCAAGGGCCCTTCAAGGTCCAACCTGAGGAATGGACTCGTTCTGCATTCCTGAGAGGAGAAGAGAGCTTTGAAGAAAGCGCTGTGGCCCCCATTTGCATAAACTGCAGGAGGAGGGAGTTGAAATGATGCCATCTGAATTTAGTTGAAGTATCCTGTTCCACCAATTCTGGGAGGGAGCTGCAAAACTACCCTACAATTGGAAAGGGATGTAAAACTAAAAGAACAGATACTTTCATCAGTAAGGAGTCAAAGATTTGATGGAAGTCTCCAGCTAAGAGACTGCATTGTACGCATCAACTCTTCTTGTTGTACCTTTCATCGATTCAAATGATAGCAATTCTTCGGTGATTTCAAATTTGCAGTTAATTCCTCTGACTGTGTATGTAACACCCCCCCCCCCCCCCAACCCCCATCTACAGTAGAGAGAAAGAGAGAGAGAGAGAGTATGAGGGAGAGAGAAAGAGAATGAGAGAGAATGAGGGAGAGAGAGAGAATGAGGGAGAGAGAAAGAAAGAGAGAGTGTGCTATTCTCCCTATTAAAGTTCTCTCCCTCTCACTACTATGCATTGCGATATTTATCGCGTGTGTTAGACCCATTTAATGCGCGTTGGGGCTCTAACGCATTTTGAGGAATGACCCTTTCAGCTTGTTGTTTATGGAAGAAGAAATGGGAGGGCATGAGACGGATCAAAAGGGGCGCACTGTGAAAGAGGTGTCTAATGGGAGGGAAGTGAGGAACAAAGAAACTTAAAAAGTGAAATATGGCCAGCGTTTTTTTTTTCCCCCAAAATATTAATTTTGTAAAACAAGCTGTGCAGCGCTTGCCGGTGGGTGGGGGAACAGGTGCGAACAGCTTTAATGTGAACTTCTCTGTGTTTTCAGAAGCGCTGGCCAAGTACATCATGCGTTTTAAGGGTGCACACACCCTCTGTTGGAACATTCAGCTTCTGATTCTTACAGACAATGCACTGCCACTTCCCTCACCTTTGCAGTTTGCCCTGCCTCGTGCTTTCCCTTCTGGGTACGGCACCAAATTGGGAACGCAGTCAAAACACCAAGGTTGTTGGAATGCACTTTGAAAGGGAGGACAAGAAAAACAAGGCCAGCCTACTGAAATAGAACATTTTTTTGTTTCAGAAAAAGAGGTGTGTGTGGTGTTTTGTTTTTTTTTTTCTTTTTAAGGAAAGGTATGCACCTGATTTAAAAAAAAAAAATAAATCTAAGTATAAGAGTAATGTGGTGCTTCTTTACAGCATTCGTTTCTGCCATCCTACTTGTGTTTTAATGTCAGGGGTCCAGCACGTTTATTGATATTATTCTTTGTGTAGTGCTACCACGTGTACTCTGGTACTGATTGTATGAAACATTTTTAAAAAGGATTAAAGAGCGCGTTGGAAGCACTTTCTTTTTGAGTTCCGTGGCAGGCAGTATGTTTCATTCTTCACCATGTTTAGAGTTGAGGCGCTCGCGGTCCTTAAAAAGAGAGGTGTTGCACTGTGAGCCTGCCTTCTTCAGATCCTTCATGTGCAGCGCTTGACTTCAGTTCCTGCTACCTTTCGTGGTTCCTGCATTTCCTGGGGGATCTGGGTAGAGTGCAAGGAATTCACTTCAGGCTTGGCGGGCATTCGGCCAGCTCACTGAGCTCTCACCGCCTCCTTGTTTTCTGCCATATTATCTCCGAAGCGTGGCACTCACATGGCCAGAAAGTGATTTTCCTAGCTTCCGCTGGTCACTCTCACACATGTTACTGTGTTTCAGCATTTGGTAGGGGGAAAAGGAAGAAAAGAGGAAGAGGGTATTATAGGATGCGTATGGATGAAAGAGTGGATATGAAAAAAAAAGTTGTTTCACCTGCATCTGCTCTCAGAATTTTGTTTACCAGGCATCAAAGTATGGGGCCTATTTATTAAAGTGCATTAAAAGCTCACATAATTGAAAAGTCCTAATCGTGCGATTTACTAAAGGCTTAACTTGTTAATATTGTGTTAAAATGCTGGAATTATGCCCATTGAAAGTTGCATTAAAAGTTTTTTTTAATCACAAAAGGCATTTCTGGGGGTGTAGTTAAAATTTGGGCAAAGATGCAAGAGCGGCGAAAAATTAAAATGTGCCGCTTAGCATACATTTGTAGTTTAGTTGTCTCATTTAATTTTTTTGTCTGCAAAAAATCTACGCTACCAAAACTAACACGCATTAACGCTGCTTAGGAAATAGACCCCTGTGTGTGGGCACATGTTTAAGATGTGGTGCTCGTGTGTGTTTTCCTGCTGTCAGAACAGGTCAAGGAACCTAATCAGAAGGAGCTTCAAAGTGATGCACCAGCCATCAAAGGTACTGGCTGATCTGTGTGCGTAGCTCTCTCTGTGAAACCATGGGGACTTTGCAGCTTATCTTTTCTGTCAGTGCCGATGTGACCTGTGTTCCCTGGGAGACTCTGTTACTCGTAGGCTTTCAGGATCTCCAGTGAGTGCCACAGGAATGGTCACTGCAGAATGGATGAAAAGTTGAAAAAAAAAAAAAAAAAGAATTCAGTGTTTGGTATTGAAATGATCTGCTTTGCTGGCTTCCTTGTAAAGCGACCCCGTACGTAAAACCTGACGTTCATTGATCTGTAATCCTCCCAGTCACGAAAGGCAGAATAGAAATCCAAAACTGAACTAAATTAAAATTAAATTTTACGATGGGAAAGGAATGGTTTTACGCTTGTGGAAAGCACTGAGAGTAGCAAGTGTCCCGATCGTATGTTGGAATATAATGTTTTAATCACCAGTGGGGGTTTTAGGAAATTAAGTATGAGAGAATCCTATGTGGTTTCTTCAACGTTTTGTGGCTGCTTACCACAGAGGCTGTATCGGAGCTATCAGTGCGGTCCTACAGTGACAGGAAGAGAGGTCTTCCTTCTCATAAAGGGGGTTGAATGAGCACAGGCCCGAAACTGGTGAGCGGCAGCACCAGTTGTCAAGTCCTTGACCTTCGCAGCTGTAAGATTGCATTGATGTCCACAGAATAGTAAAGATATTATTGCCTTTCCATGGAACACCTTACAAAACCCCCCTCCCCCCCAAAAAAAAATTCTGTCAGCTCATTTCTCTGTGGCCTCAGCTTTTTCATTATGTCACATGCCCTTTCTAGAATTTCCCTGCTCTGTCACAAAGACATGGTTCAGTCAAATGTCATGGGGGGGGGGGGGGGGGGGGGAAGGACAAAAATAAGCAAATAAGCTGGGCACTTTCAATTTAGCTTTCTTTATTTAAAAAATGCCAAATGTCAGTTTCATGGTATGCTGGAGAGAGCTGGTGCAAGGGTATGACAGGCCAACCGTCATCCCTGCTGGCCTCTCCCCCCAAATTAACTTTGCTTCATATATTTCATGTTTCATGTATTTCTTGCTTTTTTTTTTTTTTGTCTGCTCTCAAAAATCACACACGTCAGAATCATCCGACACTCTGACATACCTTCTGAAACATTATTTTATATACTGTACGCAGTGGCTATTGAAAGTCTACACCCCTTTAAATATACTTCACATTTTGTGGTGACGGAGCATCAGACTTGCGTACATTTAAGCCCAGATGGATACCAATTACTGACAATACAGGAAGGTGGTGGAAGCATGCCCACTTAAAATTGGATACACGTGTGCGCGCGACCAGGCAATTTTATAGCATGTGTTATGACTGGGCAGTGGTGAGGCAAGAAGTGGACCCTTGGGCCGGCCTGCAGGTATGACAAGTAGCAGACCGGGGGGCGGAGTCAGTGCCTGGCAAGGATACCCGGAGCCCGGAGTCCCCCCGGGAGGGGCCCGAAGGGACCCAGGCCCTGGGACTGGTACAGTCAAGGTAGTCTAGAGAAGGCAAGTCCATGGGTGGTCTGGAGAGAGGGCAGATGGTACAAGGAGAGCTACCGGAGAGCAAGGCAGGTAGCTGGCTGGCAGGCAGGTTAGAGAAGTAGGCGGAGTCAGAACTGGCGGCGAGCTGGAGACTGGGCCGCGAAGCAGACCAGCGTAGCCGCAGGCGGCGGTTAGTGGAGAAGTCCGTGGCAAACCGGAATCAAGGCAGGCGACCGGCTAGCAGAGAAGTCCGTTAGGCAAGCCGGGGTCAAGGCAGGAAGCAGGCTAGCAGAGGAGTCCGTTAGGCAAGCCGGGGTCAAGGCAGGAAGCAGGCTAGCAGAGGAGTCCGTTAGGCAAGCCGGGGTCAAGGCAGGAAGCAGGCTAGCAGAGGAGTCCGTTAGGCAAGCCGGGGTCAAGGCAGGAAGCAGGCTAGCAGAGAAGTCCGTTAGACAAACCGGGATCAGGAACCGAGGAGACCACGAGAATCAGCAAGCAAGGACAGGAACAGGAAGCAACTAATCAGCAAGGAACCTCGTTGCAAGGCGTCTAGTGGGGGACTGGACGCCGGTTAAATCTGGAGCAGGGCGTGACGTCAGCGGGCGAGGCGGAGCCGCGCTTCCGGGTGCTGTGCGCTTAAGAGAACCCTCCTCGCGCGCACGAGGCCAGGCAGGAATAGGCCTGTAATGGCGCCCTCCTCGTGAGAAGTCCTCGGGCAGAGGCCCTGTTGAGCCCGGGTCCCAGCGGAGTGCTGCGAGGACTGAAGAGACGGTAAGCGGGCCTGACTCCGAACATGAGAGGAGCGGTCGGGACTGCAACAGCATGTGCACATATGTGCGTGCAAGTTATAAAATGGCCCATGCACACGCGCCAAAGTGCATCCGTGCGCCGGTTTGAAGGTTACTGCTCCTATTAATAGTTTGGTTAGAATGGGTATCTGTTCTGTTTGATAGTAATTATGATGTTGGACTTATAGGTTTTATTGGTTGTGTGCTATATTCCTTGTGTAGTTTGTTTTTATGTAATATTTTACTATATGGATTTTTCATTTTGTAAATTCCCACAAGCACTTGTTTGTGCAAGCGAAGAAGAAGTCATAAATGAAAATGAAATGAAATGACTTTTCTCCATTTATTAGCCCTTCTAGTCTTGTCAAGTGCCCAGTCCTTGCCGATAAGAAACATCCACCGCAACATGGCCATGCACTTAGTAGGGAGGGCGTTCTCCAGGTGATGTGATGTGTAGAGTTTGCGCTAAGTATAACCTTTTTCTTGCAGACCAACATTTGGTTTCACTTTCATCAGGATCACAAAGCGTTTTGCCACACGGGCTACAGGATCCCCTGAGTGTTCCTTTGCACACTTCAAATGGGATTCATGGTGGGCTTTCTTTAATACTTATCACCTCCCTAGCATCAAGGCCTCTCCAACTCCAGCTGACCCAGGTCCCTCCTCATGGCAGCACACAGCACTGTTCCTTTTAATCTTACCTTCTTGGTATTTATTTTTACAACAGATACCAAGAATTGTCAGATGATACCAAACGACATCGGGTAGTCACATATTTTTGTTCTGTTTTAGTTTTGTTTTTCATCTAAAGTTTTGTATGGTAGTGTGCTAGGATTTTAGTAAGGCATCCTTTAGACTTCTCTGGCTATCTAATTTAACCAGAAAGGTCAGAAGTTGTCCGGATAAGTGCCTCTTCCAAGATATACCTGGATAAATAGCACTTACCTGCTAAACTCGCGTATTTTTACATATAACTTAAAAAAATATAACGTGTGGAGATTTTACCAGTGTAATTTACGTGTATTTACCCCCTTCTCCCCCCGTAAGTCAAGGGATTTTCTAACTTGCACGGCAATGAACTTACCAGTTTTACCAATTAGTCTGCCAGTTTGCCCAGTCCATCTGCAGGGCATTGAGTCTGAATTCCCCCCATTTCACCCAGACCCCCGCTAGCCAGTCAGGATTTCACTTTTAAGACATTTACAATCGCTTCTTCTGGATATAGAGCAGGTGTAAATATGCGTGAGTAAGCTGCCAAAATCACAGGCATAAATTGCTTATAAAATAGCAACTTATAACGCCTAAATGTTGGCTCCGCCCCAGAATGCCTTTTTTACATGTGTGTACCCTTACGGACATGTGTACTTTGAAGTTTATAAACAGCTGCATGTGTGCTGATTTTTAGACACACAACTCTTTGAAAATTCATCTTACTATCTGTTTTCAGCATAAAGCTGCTGCACAGTGCATCCTAGCAATGGTGTGGGGGTAACATGCGTGCTGCCTGTCTAGGCATCCTCCCCCCTTGAGTTTCCCTCACCTTCTCCCCTGCTCCTGAGTAGGTGAATGCCGGGGAGTCTGGTTTCCTTCTGCTCTGCAGGGCAAGCCTTTGAAAAACCAGACAATGGGGTAATGGGAGGGATTAGATCAGGAGAGGCAGGTAGGATGGCAGACACGTCCTCCCGAATCCAAAAAGGCAAGTACTCAGATATCTCCAAAAGCTTCACCCACAAGTCAGAGACACCACAATCCAATTACTGGATGTGAACTGGAAAAAAAACAACATAGGTTTCTGTCTTCCCAGCCTTCTCACAGCAGAGTGCTTCTCTCCCTAAACAGGACCAGGGCAACCAGGAAAAATCCTTAAATAATTCCAAACTCTGAATTACGCTTTCTGGCCGGGTTGTGGATCAGGGTAATGCCGTCTCACTTCCTGTTCTCTTCAACCAGAGGAAATATTAGGCACAGCCAGACTGGAACAGGGGAACAAAACATGAAAGATCCTCTCTTCCAACAAAATTGTCGGTCTTATTGTATTTATTTAGATTTGTATTCCACCTTTCAGCCACTTCAAAGCGGATTACCTTCAGGGACTGTAGGTTATCTCCCTGTCCCCAGGGGGACTCACGGTCTGAGACAGTAACTTTAAACCGGTGTGCGGGCGCACGTTGTGTGCGCGTTCGTCGGCCCGCATTTAGGAGCGCAACCATTTTATAACATACGCGCGTATGTTATAAAATAGCCTGACCACGCGCACATGTACCTGCAGTTTTAAGTGGATGCGTGCTTAAGCACACCAATGTCGCTTCTACCACATAAGTGGGGGGATTTTAATAGATACGCACGTGGACGCCATGACCAATTTTCACAGTTCCCAGTTCACCTAGGTAAGGGATAGGACTTCCAACCCCCCCCCCCCCCAGTTTAATAGACTCCCTTCTCTTCTGTGAGCCCCCGACTCCCTGCCGATCTATTTATCTTTATTTTATTACTTACAAGTCCTCCATAGCAGAAGTAAAGTTACGCGTCAGGGGACCCCGGTGCGCGCTTGTGAGCCTAAGTATTTATGTGCTCATTTGAAATCCAGGAACGCCCCATGCCCCACACATTTTTGGGAACTTTCCGTTCGTGCGTGCAGCAGGAGATACACGCGTAATCGGGCGGCTTTTAAAATCCGCTCGGTGTGCGCCAGCCCGACAAAATTGACGTTATCTCCCAGTTTTGGCGCGCGCCGGCCTTTTAAAACTCACCTGTACCTTTGTACCGTACACTAGCACCAGCTTTAGTGGAGATCCCAAAGGAGGACTTTACAGATGAAAGATGCAATGTGCGGTAAAACCAATTATTAGTCTTGTCAATCTTAGCAGGACTACTGAGAGTGCTGAACCCACAGATCACTCCTGCAGTGTCTGTAGCTAAGTCACAGTAGAACTTACGTATGATAGTTTACGGAGGGACTTATGATCGTAAGAATAAATTGCTTCTTTTGTACTGAACATTATTGTACTTATCGCATTGAATTCTGTATATAATTAGCACAAAGCAATTTGGATGTTAGGTGGTACCTAAGAACATGTTGTGCCGGTCTGTGAGTCAGCGTTTTGACAGCAAAGGGGGCTGAGGCATTCTCGAAGCTGTGGGTGTGCTGTCGGGAATTAGGCAGCAACTCTCTGCAGTGCCGTGATGCAGAAGAGATGCTTACTGTTCGTTTGTAAATGACATCTTGAACTGAAATTCAATTATTTTCAGGCTGTGATACCTTTTATTGAACCAGCATAAGAGAACTATTCAAAGGTGAAGCTAAAAGATTAGGTACCACATCCTAAAGAGAATCCAGTAACTCTGGGCCTTATTTGATAATTTTTTTCCCCCATAAGCACAGAATGGAGAAAAGTGCTCACTGTGTCTTGAACTATGCCAGAATCCCAATTGCCCTGTGTAAGAAATCCCATAATAGCACCTACTCTAAGGGATGTGGACATTTTAGCATGTCTACAAATAAATTGTAGCTTATTTTTTCCCTTATATAATAATCTAGATACCTTATTCTGTACATATAGCATATCTGAGATATGAATTAATAGAAACAATGTGTCTTAAGATATATATGTGTGGAAGAGGGCACTAATAATCCAGAAAGTGAGACCCTAACTAACTAAAGAAGAAATATACGAGTCCAAAACCAAAGTTTCTAACTGGTGTATATACATGGAGGCCGACTGATCACCAGTCATTATTATTATTGTGGATAATATTGTGTATGATACTTAAAATTTTGTATTTTATCCGCCCTGTTGTTAGGAGCCAATGTAAGTTGAATAGAGTTGGGGAGATATACTTATTTATCTTCATGTTTGATATTAGCCTAGCTACTGCATTTTGAATTAGTTGCAAAGGTCGTATTGTAGTTAGGGGCAATCCATCATAAAGAGAATTACAATAATCGATGTTTGTTAGAATTAGAGATTGGAGGACTGTGCGAAAATCTTAATAAACATAATTTGTAAATGATGACTTTACAACAGTTTTAATGTGAAATTGCATGTTTAGTTTTGGGTCCAGTATGATTCCAAGATTACGCATATGGTCTGATATTGGGATGGTTATGTTCTTGAAAGAAAAACTGTTTGGTATATCATTAAATTGTGGATGACCTAATAACATAATTTCAATTTTTGCAAGATTAAGATTGACAGGCCGATACAGAATGGTGCTGTAAGGGGTAAACGTGTGGCCAACCACCCCGAAACTAATAGCACTCATCATATGCAAATGCATTTTGATGAGCCTATTAGTTATTACACCGGAATACTGAAAGTAAAATGTGCGGCCAAGCTGCACATTTTACTCTCAGAAATTAACGCCTGCCCAAGGGCAGGCGTTAGCCATAGAAAGCACTGGAAAAGTGTAAGAAAAGCAGAAAAAACTGCTTTTCTGTACACCCTCTGACTTAATATCATAGCGATATTAAGTCGGAGGCTCCAAAAATAAAAATAAAAAATCTGCTTGCCAGTCTGCGGGTTCGAAAACGGACACTCAATTTTGCTGGCGTCTGTTTTCCGAACCCTTGGCTGTCAGCGGGTTCGAAAACCAGTGCCGGTAAAATTAAGCGTCAGTTGTCAGACCCACTGACAGCCACCGCTTCCGCGGGCCCTAATTTAAATACAAAATCGCATGCTCAGGAGAGGGGCCTGGGCGCGCTTTGGGAGAGCGGGCGCTCGCCTCGGAGTGCCGGCTCTCCCGCAGGTTTTATTGCATCGGCCCGTGAGTTTGTTGTGTGCTAGCCATGTGCTGATTGAGGAGAGGCAGATAGAAACTGTGTGGTAGATTTCCAATTAGATTGAGTAGGGAAAAAGAATTGAATGAATATATTTATTTATTTTATTTATTTAACATCTTTTATATACCGTCCCTCAGAATCTATCGGAACGGTTCACAACAAATAACAATTAACATATCATTTATAAAATTAATTAACATACAATATAAAACTTATGACTAAACTTTTCCAGCTAAAATTACTAATTAAAATGTTATAAAATGTAGCTCCTATCCTATGACACTCCAGATTCTTCTTCAGTGTGTAAAATATATCTAAAATCCTAATAAAATTCTAAAATAAAGTTTGATTCAGATTCTACCTCATCCCCCTTTCTGCTTTAATACATCTAGCATGTCTAAAATTGACACCTACTATAATTAAAATAAAATTTCAGTATAGACTAAATAACCACTATCTACATTAAATATACTCTTCAGCCTCCTTAAGACTGATTTGATCTCGGTATCTTCAACAGTAAGTTGACTTATTCTGTATAAGCTTTAGTAAAGAACCAGGTCTTAAGTTCCCGTTTAAACTTTTTAAAGTTTGGTTCTAGTCTCAGCGGAGCTGGGAGTGAGTTCCATATTCCTGGGCCAGCCAACGATAGCGCTCTTTCTCTGACCTGATTAAGATGTGCTGACTGAACTGTTGGTAGGGAAAGCAAGCCCTTATTTGCTGAACGCAGATTCCTTTGGGTGACATGTAATTTAATGGCTGCATTCAGCCAATCTACCTGTTCTGCAAAAATTAATTTATGCAGAATACACATGGCCTTGAATTTATGCGGTACTCTATTGGCAGCCAGTGTAATCCAATTAGTATAGGTGTAATGTGTTCATTCTTCCTCACCCCCGTCAAGACTCTGGCTGCCGCATTCTGCAATACCTGCAATGGTCGAATAGTGGATGCAGGCAGTCCCAACAAGAGGGAGTTACAATAATCCAGGCTTCCAAAAATAAGGGTCTGTAATATTGTGCGAAAATCGTTTGTCTCCAATAATGGCTTTAATCTTCTTAACATCAATAATTTTGCATAACCCTCTCTCACTTTTGCAAGGATATGCTTTTTAAAAGAAAATTCTGGGTCGATTATAAATCCTAGATCCATAACTGTCTCTGAAAATTGTAAGGTGATATTATCCTGGAGTTTTATCTGGCTTATGTCCCTAGGGGAGATCTTTCTCTCTAATATAATTATCTCCGTTTTTTCCATATTGAGTACAAGTCTCAACTGATCAAGGACCTGTTTAATTGCCTTCAGATATATTGATAAAAGTTTACATGTATCTTCTACCGAATTTTCTATTGGCAATAAAATTTGGATGTCATCTGCATACAAAAAATATTGTAGACCCAGGCCTAATAATAACCGACAAATTGGCAACATATAAATATTGAACAATGGGGGCGACAGCGCAGAACCCTGTGGAACGCCTGTGTTTAAGTCCATTTTACTGGAGCATGTATTCTGTACCTGTACCTGAAAGAAACGGTTAGACAAAAAAGAAGCAAACCATTTCAGGACTGTTCCTGACACTCCTATTTCAGTTAGTCTTTGATTAAAAATTGATGATTCACAGTATCGAAAGCTGCCGATAAATCTAATAAAATCAACAAATAGGCCTTCCCGTGATCCATTCCTCTTAGTACAGTATCTGAGAGGGATAACAACAAGGTCTCAGTGCTAAAATGACGTCTAAAACCAAATTGTGTGGGATATAAAATGTCATTACTTTCAAGATGATAATCTAATTGCTTCAGAACTGTTTTTTCTATTAATTTGGCCAAAAAAGAGAGATTAGATACCGGCCGATAATTGTTCAAAATAGACGGGTCCGAATTCTTTTTTTTAAGGATGGGACGCACTATGGCCCCTTTAAGATTTGAGGGAAGCGTTCCTTCCATCAAACATATATTAATTAATTTTGTGAGGACTGGAACTGTCACCTCTGGGATTAATTTTAAATCAGAGATACTTATAGTATCAAGAGGATGACTTGCGGGATTCATTGATTTAAGCAGGGGCTCAACTTCTATTTCCAGGATTTCTTCAAAACTTTCCCACTTATTACAATCTTTGGTGTCTAGGGTTACGGTCTGCTGTGAGATGTTATCAAAATTAGTGAGCAGCTTCTCAATTTTTTCTTTAAAGAAGTACGCCAATTCATTGCAGCGATTTTCGTCTAAATTCATATCTGCTTGTTTAGGATCTTTAGTTAACTTGGAGACAATATTAAATAGTTCCTTGAAGTTATTGGAATATTTATGGATCCTAGCCCCAAAATATTCCCTTTTCGTTGAATCTATTAATTTCTTGTAATTTTCTAACCCCAGTCGATACTCTGTATGTGCTTCTGTCGTTCTAGACTTTCTCCACCTCTTTTCCTTTTTCCTTAATGATTTTCTCATATCTCTTATTTGTTCATTATACCAGGGATTACCCTTCCTTTTCCTCACAGTGGTTTTTGTGCGCACCGGATTAATTCTATTTGCTATTTCCTCAGTGATGGTTTGCCAGGAATCAACTGCCAGGTTTGCTGAGGATTGGTCAATATGTTCTAATTTTGTAACAAGTTCATTACTTAATTCTTCTAAATTATATGCAGGACGCCAGTTAAATTTCTCAGCTTCCCTAATTGTACTACTCAACTCTATGGCACATTTAAAACTGGTCTGAATTAAATAATGATCTGACCATGGGACTGGAACAATAGTTGGGGATACCTCAAATTTTACTAACCCATTATAGAAAATTAAATCTAATGCATGCCCATATCTATGAGTAGGATCTTTACTCAATAGGCAATAACCTAATGCTACCAGAGCTTCGGAAAAAGTTTCACAGGTAGAGGATAATGGAACTTTGTCCATATGTAAATTAAAATCGCCTAAGATTATTGAAGGCTTATCTGGTTTCACATGCATTGTTAAAAATTCAATAATTGGGGAAACATTCAAATCCAATAACCCCGGCGGGCAATAAACTAAACAGATTTGCATAGCATTACTTTCAAACAGATGACACCTAAGGTGGAAAGCAACTGATGAAGCGGAATAAGGTAGATGTTAAACACCGCTGCAGAGAGGGCGGAGCATTATGGCACTTTTGTTTTCAGAGGAAATGTAGAGGAAAAAGTGTGATTTATGTGTATTTGTTGTGTTCTGTTAGAGAGATAGGATTTAAACCATGACTGTACTGTGCCTGAAATTCCGATATTGGCTAGTTCTGAGAAGTATTTTGTGATTGACAGTATCAAAAACTGCAGATAGATCTAGAAAGACTGAAATGTATGATGTTCCTTGGTCAAATCCTCAATGGATAATGTCAGTACTAGATAATAGAAGCATCTCTGCTATGATTTGGTCTAAAGTCAAATTGATATTAGTCAAGTTATGGTGTGAGTATCCAAATAATCTGTGAGTTGTTTACTTAAGACCCTTGTTGTGGAACTCACTCCCTAATACTTTAAGGAAAATTACCAGCCATAATGAATTCAAGAAGGCAGTAAAAACTCATTTATTCAAGATAGCTTTCGGAGACCTTGATAGTTTGAACCCCTAACCTCAATAAGGTATATACCATCTGCTCATATTGATAGTTTAACTACCTATCTCCTAGGGTACTGGTCTCTATGAGACACAGGCTCTAAGGTATTCTATTTTTATTTTTTTCCGGCTTTTTACTTGTTTTTGTAAAAAAATAGTATAGTTATGCTTAAAGGAGCAGGGTTTATAAAGATACATTGTATTTTTTTTCCTTCTATTATCTTATTTTACTTGTTATTTTGGTTTTATTTTATTTTATTTTTATGGTCTTTAGTTAAAAGTAATTTTTAGTTATTTTGTTGTTTTATAATTTGTAATCTTGTAAACCGTTTTGGTCAAATTTGTTTGAAAAGACGGTATAGAAATATTTTTAAATAAATAAATAAGAAAAAAATGTGACCCAGACATCCAGAACTTGTTGACACAAGACTATGAATCTTTTCCTAATACTCTGTGTGCCAGTGGATAAATCAGGAAAAATTCAGATAGGCGGTCCCAGGAAAAGAGCATTTCTATTCTGGGAAAAAGGACCGAAGACTCAAGTCCCTGTCCAATTCCATTGCAAAAGAGATGACAAGAGTGACTCTAGTTTCCACCTCATCTAGTGATATCTCAAATTAGAGGTAGTAGAAGATAGAACTTATGCACCTTCCTCACTGGCTTTCTGTGACATTGATTTAAATCTAGGAACATAAAATACACAGGAAACCTTGGGAAATGAATCAGGTATACATTTCAATACTTTAAGAAAATATTTCTTCAACATCTCATAAATAGCCATTAACTTGGAGGAAAATTAATTATGCAAAGATTCCTGTTCCTTGCTATATTCTCCAAAAGATTAATCTTGTTTCTTAAAGATGAAGCATCTGTCACCAGACAAGCTTTAGTACTTTGTAATGAAGTAACTTGTCTCTGTAATTCCTCAAGTTTAGCTTTACAATCAATATGTGCACCTTCATGGGTAGAAATATTTTCTCTGATAACTTTTCCTATCAAGAATCCCTCAGTTGTAGCTATCATAGACCAAAGGTCCTGAAGTGTAACCTTTTCTGGAGGCTGAGCAGTTGCCAATATTGTAGAACATTTCACAGATTTAGGGATCATCAGGGTGGAAATAGGGCCAAAGACACCATCAGACATTTCCCATCTACTCACCACAACAGTGACCCCCTCACCCTCCAGCACATCAAGGCTCACTGCAGATCCTAACAGTTCAATTTCCCTAGGTTTTTTCTTCTTCATTGGAGTCATTCAACTGCATATCCTCTGTTGTGATTGTGGACCCTCTGAGCCGGGATGGGGATTAGCGCTACCACTGAGGGACAGCCCTACGTGGTTCCCGTTGCCGGTAGGTGGAGAATGTGAGGTCAACCCAGCTGGAGCTTCACCTATACCAGCCCTTGTTCCCCGCAGTTTGAGCCCTTGGGTAACAGGGCCAGCAGGACTTAGGTGCGGGTTGCCTTGGTGAAGCAGGAGAGACGAGGCGAAGAAGTGGTCAGGAGTCTGGATTAGGGCTGGCAGCGGAGATGCACTATGAGAGTTTGGTCAGAGGATCCGGGGCAGACAGCAGGAAAGCAGAGACGAAGAAACCAGGCCAGGGGTCGAGACAGGCAGCAGACAACGAAGACGAGAGACAAGCAAAGAGATGGAACCAGGAGATCAAGCTGAGGAGGGATGCAGGAACTGGAGAACGAAGAAAGGAGCAAGGACCGGAGTTGGATTAGGAACTGGATCGGGAGCAGGACTTCAGGCAGGAATCAACGCAGCCACTAGAACTCCGAGGAGACGACCTGTTGCTAAGGCAAGCAACCGAGGACTGAGGCTTGGTTTAAATAGCCCTCCCTCTTGATGTCATCGGAAAGGGCTGGACCGGAGTTTCCCAGCCTGGGCCCTTTAAGAGGTGGAGCCTCCCGCGTGCGTGTGCCAAGGGAGAGCTCCGCAGGAAGCAGGGCGGCAGCGTTCAAAGCCACGTGGCAGGCTGCGGTTGGCCGGCCCTGAAGTGGAGGACGCTGCACCGACCGGGAGAAGTGGCAGCTCGCGGTGGAAAAGGTAGGGGGGGTTTGGCCGTGGTCCTCCACGCCAAGCCCCACAACATCCTCAGCAATAGTTCCTTCTCCAACACCAGTCATGGAACTCTTCATGGTGAAGAGAAGACATTGTCGGGAAGCTGGAGAAATCTCATGCTTGTGCTGGCTTAGGGAGTCTAAAGATGCCAACTTCTCATCTCCCCCAATTCATACCACAGAATCAATAGCAGCTCAGGAGATCAGAAAACTATCAATAGGACCCAAATGAAGATGGCTGGGACTTAGAGAGGTGAGGGGACATCCTGCCTTTTCTCTTTGTCAACAACATGTAGGCCAGAGGTGGGCAACTCTAGTCCTGGAGTGACACAAAGAGGTCTGGTTTCAGGATATCCACCATGAATATTCATGAGATGTATTTGCATGCACTGCCTCCATGGTATACAAATATTTCTTATGCACATTGGGCCGGATTTTAAAAGCCCTGCGCGCGTAAATCCGGCCGGATTTACGCGCGCAGGGCACTCGCACGCCGGCGCACCTATTTTGCATAGGCTGCCGGCGCGCGCATAGCTCTGGGATGCGCGTAAGTCCCGGAGCTTCGTAAAAGGGGCGGGAGGGGGTGTGTCCGGGGCATGTCCGGGGGTCAGGGGGCGGTTCGGGGCGGGACCGTGGGCATGGTTGAGGCCTCCGGACCAGCCACCGGGTTGGGTGATGGCGCGCCAGCGCCAGCGGCTACGCGCGTATCTTATAAAATCCAGCATACTTTTGTTCGCGCCTGGTGCATGAACAAAAGTACGCGTGCGCGTAAATTTATAAAATCTACCCCATTAAGTCTATTCCGTGCTACCGTTGCTAGTAATAGCAGTGGCTATTTTCTAAGTCCACTTAATTAATAGCAGATAATGGACTTCTCCCTCCAAGAACTTATCCAATCCTTTTTTAAATACAGCTACACTAACTGCACTAACCACATCCTCTGGCAACAAATTCCAGAGTTTAATTGTGCGTTGAGTGAAAAAGAACTTTCTCCGTTTAGTTTTAAATAAGCCACATGCTAACTTCATGGAGTGCCCCCTAGTCTTTCTATTATCCGAAAGAGTAAATAACTGATTCACATTAACCCATTCTAGACCTCTCTTGATTTTAAAGACCTCTATCATAAATCCCCCTCAGCCGTCTCTTCTCCAAGCTGAAAAGTCCTCATAGGGGAACTGTTCCATTCCCTTTATCATTTTGGTCGCCCTTCTCTGTACCTTCTCCATCGCAACTATATCTTTTTTGAGATGCGGCGACCAGCATTGTACACAGTATTCAAGGTGCGGTCTCACCATGGAGCGATACAGAGGCATTATGGACATTTTCCATTTTATTCACCATTCCCTTTCTAATAATTCCCAACATTCTGTTTGCTTTTTTGACTGCCGCAGCACACTGAACCGACGATTTCAATGTGTTAATCACTATGACGCCTAGATCTCTTTCTTCGGTTGTAGCACCTAATATGGAACCTAACATTGTGTAACTATAGCATGGGTTATTTTTCCCTATATGCATCACCTTGCACTTATCCACATTAAATTTCATCTGCCATTTGGATGCCCAATTTTACAGTCTCAGAAGGTCTTCCTGCAATTTATCACAATCATGGTGGGTATCCTGAAAACCAGACCTGTTTGTGGTGTTCCACAATAGGAGTTGTCTACCCTTGGTATAAGTAATTAAAATAGTGGAAAAAAAGCAAGCTCTTGAGCTCCTGACAATCACTGCTGCAGGCTAGATCACTGTCTTGGCTATGAGCCTAGTATATAGTGTGAAGAACTTATTTTTGTATAGTGAAAAGGCTTCCATTTTCAAACAGAATGAAAATATGTTTTTCATAAAGTGCTGGTGAACATCCCAAAACTCACTCCTGGACCATGGTTTTGCCAGCAATCTCATGAATAAACCTCTTCTCTTCAGCGCACCAATTTATTACATTCAAATTCCTTAGATAAACAGAAATATTATTTTATTTGCCATACATCTTTGAACTCAAAATATAATATTCTAAAATTCATAATAATGGATTTGTAGGCTAAATGGAAGGCTGTAGCACATAGAGCACCGTACTCCATCATTTTGAATAATATAACCTATGTATGCCATAGATACATATGGCAGTGATGGGGTTAAGTCAGAATAAAACAGTTTTAGATCCTGTTAGCCAAATATAAGATACATGAAGACACGCACAACTTATATTTGCAGTTGAGGCAGGCTCTGACCAAAATTGTCAGCTAGGGCTGATCTCCTGGATCCAGTCAGCTGGAAGTGTTGCTTTGCAAATCAAATATGCATGGTAAAATGATTTCTTTAACATGTAAGCACATGATGGATGGGTGTTCAAGTTCTGGGCGTTCTCTCTCTTTAACTGATAAATAGAATGCAGAACTGCAGACAGAAGTTGGTAAAGATGAAGGGAAGTCAGTTTGGCATTCGTTGCTTCTGTGTTGCAAGAGAACAGATTTCCTAGTTTCTTTATTAGGTTTTCTCCCTCTGCTTGTTAAGGAACAAGATGCAAATAACTCGACAGGAACATAATATAGCAAGTTGTCCAAAAATAAATGCCACTAAACAAAAATAATTATATAAGGTGATAGTTTTTAATTGGACTAAATTAATATATTTCTTGACTAGTTTTTGGAAGCTAACACTTCTTTTTTTAGGTTAAAATAACATCAGCCATCCACACCAGAAGAAGGTGGTGTTAGCTTCTGAAAGGGAATCAAGACATCTTCAAAGTTAGGTCAGTAAAAAGGAATTGTTGACCTTTATTACCGCATATTCAAGTGGATTCACATGGCAAGCACCGGACTTTTTAACAAACCGTAATTCAAGAACAAACATGCTGCCCTGTTAAATCCGTCAGAACTGAAACGGATTCAGAGGATCAGAAAATGTAACACCAAGAATGAAAAAAAAGAAGTAAAAGGGAAATAAGAATGATCAAATTGATGAAGATGGACATATAATAGCAAGAGAAGAAACAAAGAATTAGATAACTCAGTGAGATTAGACCTGCGCTCAGATAGCTCCCCCTCCCCCCCTCCCCCAATAAAACACGTACCACTTTTTGGCATTTAACATAGGCCGCAGTTTAATCCAAAACCGAGCCCCTTACAACAATTATAAACATATAACATGTAACCACCAACTCCCCATCCCCCATTTTCTTCCCCCCTCACCCCCTCACCCCCTCCCTTTTCCGTCTCTACCCCTCGTCGCAGAGGTAAAGCACTGCCACCCTCTCCCCCCCACCCCCTTGCCCCACCTCACACCAGCGAGGGCAAGCCCTGGCTCTGAGCAATAGCCTCCAAGCTCGCAAGCCTTCTTGTGCAGCAGCCCCCCCAACTGCACGAGTTTCCCCCCTCCTCCATTCCCCCCCCTTTGAACCTTACAAATTCTTCCATAGTAACTTGGGCTCGGGTTATACCGCCACAGACAAGAACTGTTTAACCAGTTCTTGTTCCCCCCACTGCGGCCTCAAATCTTCTAAACAGCACCACCTCCAAACTGTCCTGCAGAGAATTATTAAATAAATCCATACCAATGTCCGACAGATGTACCCCATCACCCTGAAATAAACCATCCTCCACCCCCTACGCCCATCTATGCCTCACCCAAAAACCTCCTTTGGTCACCCATTTACCCAACTGCCAATTCATTTTCGTTACCCCCGCTTTCCATAACACTTCTGATTTACATTTAAGTCTGACAATGATATCGGACCATCCCAGCAGCACCTTCGGCCATCAAATCCAAATTTGTGAAAGGTCCTTCTTGATACCAGTAATCAATTCCCAGCACGGCTTATTTTCCACATCGTTTCCCCCAAGATGAATGAGCAAGACATCCGGCACATCCCACAGTTCTGCTCGTTCCCACAGGAATGGCAAGAGTTCGTCCCACAGCATTCCCCTCTTGCTGAACCAGGACACGCTCCATTGCCTCCAGTCCAGATCCAAGTGTTCCCCTTATGGCTGCTTCAATGCTCGCCGCTGCGCCCTGTGGATGAACGAGTGGCCCACAATCCAGACACACCCTGTTCTGCGCGCCACCCTGAGTATCTCTGTAACAAAAAAAAGACGGTGTCATTAAGCGTTTCTCATGACCCCTTTGCCCCCCCCCACCCCATGCCCGCTGCCCCCTTGAGTCTCCCTCTTAAAACATGTTCCTTCTGCGACCCTCCTCTTTAATTTTTTTTTTTGCTTGTTTGTTTTTTTTTTTTCATTTCCTGAAGTATGTCAAAAATGCATTGGATTTCCATCGACCTATAGCGTGAATGCCAGCTCCCAATATTCCCCCTTCTGCCTCTGATGTGGCTGCCCCAATTCGAAAGGAATGCAAGTGGTAAAACTTCACATTCCACCCCAGTTGTCTACCATGTGCAATACCCTTGTGAATTGAAACCTAGTTAACGGCTATCCGTTCTTATGAATTAGCAAAGGACCTTGTAATGTCGGCCTAACCCTCATGAATAGATTGGTTAACCGCACTGGACATACCTCCGCATTAGCCGCTGGTAGGAGCGTGATGATTTGCCCTTTCCTTTTTTGGTCCGTTTTAGATTTCTGTAAAAAGAGATCAACCACTGCCGCGTCCAGCTTGACATTCCGGACCAGGAGCCCCTGATCTGAGCGATCTCCTTTTGATTTCACTACCAACTCACTGATTCTCATGGCCCCAAAAAAAAGCCAATGAAAAAGCTGTGCTGAACAACAGTACCTCATAGTTGGACCAATATACCGCCGACAAGTGAATTGTTAACTGAATCAAATCCAAATATCTTATCGGTCTTCGTAAATCTCCCTCGCCATGCCTGTCCCTCTGCTACCCCTGTAGGACCCGCTTTATCCAGAAACTACACAGCGGGTTACCCCATCCTTGCAACTTCTGGAAAAGGGCAAATCCCGCTAGCTGAGCTTGTATTGATCCCGCCGAATACCCTAATCGTCTGGCTCATAAAATATAACGCACTAAACTCCCTTCTGGCACGGGCCCCGAATGCCAACCAACAGACCATAAAAAATGAGACACAGTTGCCCTGCCTGCAGTATAAGCTACCCATGTAGCTGGCGCCACAGACCACCATATCAAACTCCATTCATCATCCTTTCAAGATTCCACAAGTCTTCCAGGAACTTCTCTGGTGACTCCTTTGCATGTGGTGCCAAATACCGAAAAACCTTCCATTGGAAACGAGACAAAGCATCAGCTATGAGGTTCTGCACTCCCGGTACATGCTTGGCCCTATTGCTTATACGCAGACATCGCACTGTCAACTTATTAATTACCTGAAGCACCCCTAGGATTGTCACACCAAAATACCACTCTCTGGTTTGCTAAGAGCTCTTTCTAAATCACTACTACTACTACTATAGGAAATGACTCCAAAAACGTGGCATTCTTCGTCCAACCCTTATCCACCCGGTCCCTAGGCCACAGTTGAGCACACCACTGACCCCTAAAGAAAACTCCAAACCCTGCACCCCCCGCCACATCCGAGATCAACTCTATGTCCCGATTCCCTACCTCCAACTCTGGGATCACCTGCATTCCATTGAAGAACTGCAGAAAGACTTCCCACACCCCTAGCTCTTCCTGAATGGACTGGGTCACCCGTATGTGATGATGACTCGCCTTGATTCCCGTAGTGGCTGACGACAACTGGCGAATGAACGCCCTTCCCATGGGAATCACACGACATGCGAAATTCAGCGACCCTATCAAAGACTGCATTTTCTTTAGAGTCACTTTCCTTGCGCTCCTAACCTTGCCTACCACCTCCCTCAATTTCACCACCTTGTCATCCGGCAATCAGGAAATCATCGTATCAGAATCATAAGAACATAAGAACATAAGAAAATGCCATACTGGGTCAGACCAAGGGTCCATCAAGCCCAGCATCCTGTTTCCAACAGTGGCCAATCCAGGCCATAAGAACCTGGCAAGTACCCAAAAACTAAGTCTATTCCATGTAACCATTGCCAATGGCAGTGGCTATTCTCTAAGTGAACTTAATAGCAGGTAATGGACTTCTCCTCCAAGAACTTATCCAATCCTTTTTTAAACACAGCTATACTAACTGCACTAACCACATTCTCTGGCAACAAATTCCAGAGTTTAATTGTGCGTTGAGTAAAAAAGAACTTTCTCCGATTAGTTTTAAATGTGCCCCATGCTAACTTCATGGAGTTCCCCCTAGTCTTTCTACTATCCGAAAGAGTAAATAACCGATTCACATCTACCCGTTCTAGACCTCTCATGATTTTAAACACCTCTATCATATCCCCCCTCAGTCGTCTCTTCTCCAAGCTGAAAAGTCCTAACCTCTTTAGTCTTTCCTCAAAGGGGAGTTGTTCCATTCCCCAATTCAGTTCCCAGGAATGTCAATTTAGTAGCCGGACCTTCCGTCTTGCCCTCCGCTATTGGAACCCCCAGTTGTTGAGCCTCCTCCAAAAACCCCTTTAACTGCTCTTGACACAAATCGGTCTCGCTCTCTCCCACAAACAAAAAATCATCCAGGTAATGTAACATTTGCTGACATCTGATATATCTTTCTGTTACCCACTGCAGGAAGGAACTAAATGCTTCAAAATATGCGCAAGATATGGCGCATCCCATGGGCAAATACCTATCAATGAAATAACCCACATCGAATGAAAATCCTAATAAATGCAAACTGCTCAGGTGAATTGGTAACAGTCTAAAAGCCGATTCTATGTCGGCCTTTGCCATCAAGGCCCTCCGCCCCGCTTGCCGTATCAATGCCAAAGTTTCATCAAACAAAGCATAATGGACAGTACATTTTTCTTTTGGAATGTAGTCATTCACTGATGCTCCTTTTGGAGAAGACAAATTAAGGATCAACCTGTACTTCCCAACTGCTTTCTTCGGAATAACTGCCAAAGGAGACAGACGCATCCATTTATATGGAAGCACATCGAATGGGCCCACGATCCTCCCTAATCGCAACTCTGATTCTAATTTCTTCCACACCACCTCCTCCAACCAACCCACTGATTTGGTGTTCCGCATCCCACCCCCACCCCCAGGACCTTCATACGGAATCTGGAAACATTCCTTGAAACCCCAAAAAAGCAACTGCGCCGCCTTGCGATCCAGATAAATTCGCAGCCAAGTATTCATGACTGCGAACCTCACCGGCGATCCCGCCGGCCTCAACAACTCACGACTTTCCACCCTTAACCGCTGTGGTACCGCCTTGAGTGCAGTTGGAAGATGGGCGAGCCACATTGCAGTAAGCACAGGTGTGCCGAAACTTGCAATCTGGGAAGAGACACGTGACTTTATTAAATCTCCAACAGACATTCCCACTCCCAGCCGCGCCCTTATCATTTGCCGTCCCTTTTCCAACTGTCCCGCTAGCCCAAAAGGAATAGTTTCCCCCTCCTCCTCCTCCCAAACTATCCCTTCCTGCCGCTGGAACCCCGCCCGTTCCACGTTTCAGATTTCCCGCACTCTTATTCGTCATTTGGGTTAACCACAAGTTAATATCTTGAGTCCCCCAAGACATAAATCGGTTCCCTGCCATCTTGTCCCTAAATTTTTCATCATAATTGAGCCAGGCCCAACCTTCATAGTCTCTAAACGCCCTAACATGCTATCCCCATACGGCAACAACGCACTGTACTGATCGGGCTGGAAGTGACCCACTACACTAGCCAAGCAGAAAAAACATTGCACCCAGTTGATGATATTCTTAGATAGCTTAAGCCCTTTCGAAGCCTTTTTTTCCCTTCTTCCTACTTTTCTTTCTATCACTCTTGCCCCCCGCCCCTTCTACCTTCCAATAATCGGAAAATATTAATCTACTTTATTTTACAAATTTTCCTCCTTAATTTATGTGGAACCCCTTCCCATAGTTCTGTGAAAGAAGCCAATGCCGGATGACCCATATCCTGCCGTGGCCCTTCCCCCCCTTGAATCCCTTTACTCTCCGACTCACAGGAAGATGATATGGAAGTCAATGACGAGCTTGAACTATGCCTTGCTGACTTCCGTCTTCGCTTATGCTCCTCCCCCATCCTGTGTCTCCACTCATCCTTGCAACTCACCTGTGCCCCCACTCTCTCCCTGCATTCCTCCAGATACCACCTGACCTCCGCTGCCCGGTGTACCAGCAGCCCTGCTCCTCTCTGGCATACACAGCTGAGCTCTGCTTCTCCAAGCTTCGTGCTGTGATGTGGATGGTGCTGCCATATCTTCCTCATCTGTTAATACATATGCACAAGCCACAGAAACCTCGCCACCAAACCCCATCACTGCTATATGTATCTATGGCACCATACCCAAATCTTGTTCTGAAACTTCAGTCTCTTGTCTCCGTCTCCTGTCATCCCCTCCTGTACTTTCCTCCCACCTTCCCCCTCCCAAGTGACCTCTTTTTTCCTTTGCCCGCCCCCTCTCCCTCTGCCACGTGGGCCATCCCCCAATACCATGCTGCCCTCTCCCTCTCCCTTCCCCAGCCAAAGCCCCCTCCACCAACTGTTTTCCTGTATACTTACCTTCCTCCCTTACGTACTGCCCCCCCGAGTCGCGTCCCTCCTGTGGGAAACACTCTCTGCCGCACGCCAGCATGAGGATCCAGTTTTGGAGATCTCATTCCTCGCCCGACTGAGGGTCCACTTTTAAGCACCCGACTCCTCTCAGGTTGTCTCAGGCCCCCTCTAGTCGACTCCAGCTCTTGGAACTTTCCCTCCCCGTGTCTGCATACAAATATCTGCCTGCTGCCCATCCCCAGATCCCCTGCCTCCTTGTGAGCTTTCCCTCTCGCTCCCTTGCGTCCCCCAAGCCCTGTACCTGACCCTTTCCTCCTTTACACAGAGAAACCTCACTCCCCTCTACGTTACCAACGAAACTCCGACCTCCTAGCCGTCTCCTTAACACCCTCCCCGAGAAATGGCCTGGGCGGGGAATTGAATGCCCCGCCCGACGCATTCATAGACAGATCTAATGGCAAGAAATCCTCCACGCCTGCTTCAATCCCCTTTTCCCCTGGCACTGCGGCTGGTCCTGCCTCTGGCCTGCTTTCCTCTCAACTGGCCTCGAAGAGATTACCACCTAACCCGCTCGGCCGCACTGCCGGAGGGTGAACCTGTTGGCCCCGTGAAATTGGGCCCTAACATTAATCTGCCTTGTCTGCTGGCCAAAGGCCTGCACGAACGGAGGGCCGCACGCGTTCCTCACTCCCTACCTTTTCACATCATCTGTCTCCACCGATAAGTCCTATCCACACCCCTACTGCAGGAACTGAATAATAATGGGAATAAAAGAGCCAATATGAAGGACAAGTAACCAGATACCCCCTCGCACGGGCCTCTGAAGGAACCGATGACGCAGTAACAGTTCAGATAAGCTATAGATTAAGAATATCCTAAGCAAACTGGGTATTGAATAGATACTTTCTTGCTATTTTTATTATTATTTTTTTTTTTTTACAAATATGTACACCTAAATGCCTCCCGCTCCGGATCGTGAGTCCCGTGCGCCCTCTCGCCACGCTGCTCCAACTCAAATGGCACCAAGCTGCTGCTATGTCACACCTTTTCTTGCTGCCAATCACAACACCCCAATTCAAACCCCTAGTCATTCGACCATTTCCCATGCTCGCTAGCCTGTCTATGTTCCTTCTATTCCTCTTCTGCCCTTTCTCCCCTGCCCCCCTTCCCCCTTCAACTCCTGCTCCTTCCCGCTCTAATCCCAAGTTATCATTGGCTGCCAAGACACCTTGCACCACCTTTCCTAATAATCATTATATACTGGGGAGGCTAATGGCACTAGGCTTTTTCCCCAATATTTACAAGGATGCAGTCAAGAAAAAGCAGCCCGTGCTTGGAATAAATGCTGACGGAGCCGACAAGACCTTTTCCGCCTTGGTTGCATTAGCTCTTGCTAAGTCAGAGAAAACCCGGATTTGTCTGGCCAAGGAACGGAGCTTCGCTTTCCTGAACTTAAGAAAACATTCAGGAAACCAAGAGTAACCCTTCCACTGGCAAACTTCATCCCCAGCTTCTAAATATAATGTCAGATTTGATTGTGCTCCCTCCTCCACAGACTCCATTATCCTAATTGCATTTGTATCCTCAGACTTGGATTATAGAAGGTAAGAAATCACTGAATTAGAAGCTTCTTTTGGAATAAGCAAAACTTCCTGCAGATATCTTTTGCCAAGTTCTAAAGCAGGCACATTTCTCTAGTTGGGGAAGCTTAGCATTCTTAAATTCCTTATTTTAGATAAAGTAGGGTGATACTTGTCTAAGTCCACTTGAATGCATAGAAAGAAAGGTCAACAAAACAAAATATATAAGGCGATGCCTTTTTATTGGACAGGCTTTATACATTTCTTGACTAGCTTTTGGGTTAACACTTCCTTTCTTAGGTCGAAACAAAGGGCCTGATTTTAAAAATCATTTACTTGCTTAAAGCTGGGTTTTACGTGTGTAAATACACTTTACTCGAGTAAGTGGGCTTTTGAAAATTGCTGCAATCTATGCCGTTGAATTATCCATAGGATTTACTCGTGCTAGTGCACTTTTAAGTGCATAAGTGTTTTGTGGTTTTTTTTAAATTGCTACAATAGTATGTTACATTTACATGCGTAACTCCTTTTAAAATTACCTTCTTTCAGGTCAATTTTAAAGGCGTTGCTCGTGCAAAAATGCCCACACGCGCGAACGTGGGCTGCACGCCAGCAACGTAGATTTTAAAAAGCTGCCAATTATTTTACGTATGTACCCGTGCATGCGTGAGGATTAAGAGGGTAGAAAAGGGGCAGGGAATGGGTGGGGCTTGGGCGTTTTGGGGCGGGACAAACACTTGTGCTCGAAACTCCATATTTTAAAACAAAAAAACTGCATCACGCTTACACAAGATAGCCGCGTAACTTTACTGCTGCTCCTAATGAGGAGCAAATCTGTAGATCTCGCATTTTAGGGCTTACAGGACAGGGTAGCGTGCATGATGAAGAACCAGAGGGAGGGTCTGAGTAATATTTACAACAACAGAGGAGGAGCATGAATAAGGCCCCCTGATGGTGACTTGTCTTTCCCATGTGGGTGGCTGTGGGGTCCTGTGGCACGTGCTGGCATAGTTTGCAGTGTGGTTCGTTGCAGGGATTTCTGCATTCTCTTCTTTCTGAGTTTATGCGAGAAGCTTTCTTCTTGCTAGCTGTTGCTTCAGATTAAGCTAGTAGTACTGGTTAGGAGGGAATCTTTCTTTTAGTTACTCATCGTCCAGGAGTCGTGGCTGCAAGGGATGAGCTTTCTCAGCTTTTCCAGCTCTTGTCTGTATGTTACTGCAGGAGGCACTTGCTCTCGGGTTTCCTTTTCTTTCTATTGCAGTAGGTTGGTCCTGGCTGTTTCAAGTGAAGAAGCAGGAGAGAGGAGCAGAGAACATATGAACCCATCACAGCTTCTTCTTCTTCATGCTGCTGCTCCCAACACTCAGAAGTGAGGAACAGCCTGGATAACACAAAGGCTGGAAGGACTGACAGAAAGCAGCTCAGGAGGGGGAAGATAAGGAGGTGCTGTGTGCAATGCGTGTGCCGGCGCAAAGCGGGGGCCCAGCCGTCTATTAATTACCACACTCTGGGGCTCATGCCATAGCTAGGGAGAAGAGGCATGCGTGACTACACGTGTTCTCAGAAAGGAGATTCTGCACCTTTAAAAGCCACCACTGGTGTCTCTTATTGCTGCAAGCTGCTGAAAGCAGAGCCCAGGTGCTGACCTTGATCTGAGCATCAGGCAATGGTGACTTCCCCGTGGCTCACCTGATCAGGTCTGAAGGTACAGGAAACCCTGCATTAAACCTTATTTAACAAACATAGCACAAAGACAAAATTAAAACCAAAACTGAATCTAGTAGATTGACCAATCCTCAAAACTACTAATGAAACAATAAAAACAATGATCCATCAAGACACACACAAATGTCCAAAACCCCATAGAAACAGTAATGGAACAGCAGTCTCATCTCAGTCTCTCTCAACTCCCCTGGTTCCTCCCTGATCTCAGCAACCTCATCTCAGTCTCTCTCAACTCCCCTGGCCACTCCCTGATCCCAGTAGTCTCATCTCAGTCTCTTTCAATCCCCTAGTCCCTCCCTGATCCCAGTAGTCTCATCTCAGGCTGTCTCAACTCCCCTGGTCTCTCTCTTTCTGATCTCAGCAGTCTCATCTCAGTCTCTCACAACTCTCCTGGTCCCTCCCTGATCCCAGTAGTCTCATCTCAGGCTGTCTCAACTCCCCTGGTCTCTCTCTTTCTGATCCCAGCAGTCTCATCTCAGTCTGTCTCAACTCCCCTGGTCTCTCCCTAATCCCAGCAGTCTCATCTCAGCTTTTTTGTCTCATTCTGAACCCCCCCATGTCTTACTTGGCCTGTCCCCAGCAGTTTCATCTTCTTTCAGTCTCTCTTTACCCTCCACGCCCCACTCTGATCCCAGCAGTCTCTGTCCTATTTCATACCCCTTCCCCTTCCCATGGCAGCCTGTTTCTTAACTGAATAGCTGCCTGGCCTCCATCTGTCTGGAACGAGTCCTGACTCTTGCTGTCATGGGCCCTTTTCAGCAGCAGGTCCTATGCCCCCATGCGCTGGGTTGCTGCAAGGCTGCTTGTGCTGCCTCTTCCGTTCTTCGGCCGTGTGATGCTGATGCTGCGACCCTTCATTTCCTTCTTCACTCAGCATCATTCCAAGCAGCACCAATAATAAAAATCCTGCCTCTCTTCTCATCGTCCCTGTGCAGCTGTTAACACTGATGCCAGCTGCCTCCTAGCCATTGTCCATGCACAGCTGACCAGACAGCTGAATTAGGTGGGCCTCATTGCAAAGTATGCGGGCCATGGCCCTCCCAGGCTTACCTGCAGTTATGTCCACTTGAATTCACGGAAATAAAGGTTAAGAGAACATATATATTTACATGGTAGTGTTGCGAGCACTGAGGTGCGATCGCTTCCTCAAGAGGGATTGGGAGCCCTTGGGCCATGGCGCGGCTCAGGGAGGAGCCCCAAAACACACTCTATGGGAGGTGAGACTGTTCAGGCACGGGCTGGAGCTGGAGCAAGGCTGGACCAGGATCAAGACTTGGAACATCGAGGAACTGGAACTAGGCAGGCTCAAACCTCCACTGGACCTCCACGCACTAGTGAGACCCAGCAACACAATGCTGGTCTCAAGAGTAGCCCTCCGGCCACTCGGTAGCTCTTCTGGACCCTCCGCTTGGGAACGACGAGTGCATGAGGTCAGATACAAGATGAGACATGGAACTCAGGAACTTGGAAGACTCAGACAAGGACTCGAGAATACTTGGAGGACTCAGACGAGGATACGTGGAACTTGGAAGACTCAGACGAGATTTCAGGATACTTGGAAGACTCAGACAAGGTTTCGTGGAACTTGGAAGATTTGGATGAGGATTCAGGATACTTGGACGAGTCAGACGAGGATTCAGGATTCAGGCACTAGTACAGGGTGAGTACTGTACCACAGTGTGCTCTACACAGCCGCCAATGGCTGGTCGCGGACCATGCTGAAGCGGAGCAGGTTCTGGGTTAAGTCTAGGGCATGGATGGAAGCAGGAACAAGGTACTATGAAGACCGGGAACAGGATACAAGACTCAGGATTCAAGACTCATAACTCTGATTCAGGAACAGACCTCGGAATTAAAAGCAAGGACCTTCCGGAGACTTGCACTGCAGACGTGAAGACAGGCCTTGTGCCACGAAGTGCCTACACAGCCCTCCATGGACTGGTCACGGACCACGATGGTGGCACACCAGGAAAGGTGCACAAGTAGGAAACCTGGAAGCAGGACGAAGAACCGGAGATGAGGACATCAGGACCAGGACTGGAACATCAGGAACATGGAACGTCAGGAGCATCAGGAACATGGAACATCAGAAACATCAGGACATGGAGCATGCGATGAAGAAGCTCTGACAAAGAAGAAGACCAGGAACATCTAACAAGGAGCCATCAAGACCCGAGAAGACCACGGAGGACCTTGACTGAAGGAAGACCACAGACAACTGTGAGACCCGATTCGAAGACCCCGAGGAGAACAAGCCGAGCCCTTTTATATGGCTGGGTGAGGCACGGAGTGATGACGTCATGCGTTGGGGCCGCGGGCTTTTCCCGCTGCTGGTCCTTTAAAATGTTGAACTGAGGTGCACAAGCAGGCAGTAGATGAAGACGGCGGTGGCACACCGCCACGAAGAGGCATTCCGGCTGTGGCTCCCACCGCGAAGAGGCAACAACGGCTCCTCCTGTTGCACACAGCGGCGTTGGGCCACAAGGAGCGGCAGTGGCAATCTGGGGCAGCCTAGGCCACAAGAAGAGGACATCCTGCGGCATCTGGCCAGCCCGACTGGTGCAGAGGTGAGAAGCTGCTCGCGGGATAGGCTTCGTGAGCAGCATCGTAACGGGTAATATCTTTTTATTGGACTCACTTAATACATTTCATGACTAGCTTTTGGGGTGAAGGTTCCATCAGATTCAAAACAGAAAGAGCAAAAGATGACATTGCCCAAAAATGCAAGTGAATCATGAAATGAAAGTTGGGGGAATGGGTGTTTGATTAGTTCAAGTGACAGGGAGGCAGCATAATTTTAAGTCTGGTAGTGAGTTTAGAAACTCAAGTCTGTGTTAAGTCCTTTCAAGTCAGTTCCTTAGTATTTGATCGCTTTAACTTCAAAAGTTTTTATCTTCTTGCATTTTTTAAAAATCTTTAATGTCCTGATCATAAGGTCGTTGATGCAGTCTCTGGTCCTGAATAATGTTCCCCATGAAGGTGTTGCCTCTCTCTTCATTGTGATGTATGATCTTGTGCCTGTATAAGTTTATATATGTCTAACTTCTGGCCAATTTTGCCAGTGTAGCCTCCACATAATTGCACTTGCCCTATTTTATGTCGTGGCCTCCTGGATATATTCTGTGCATTATCCCTTTTTTTTATTCCCTCCTTCTCGTCTAAGTGCAAGTCACAGAAGAAAAATAAACAAAAATGATATTTGAATGTCAGTTTAGAAAATTCAAGCACATCACAAAGGTCAGAATAACTTGTATAACATTGCCATGGTGCTGTCCTATTAATATACAAGTCTTTATTACCTTCAAATTAATTCTAATGATACTTGTAGCAATTACCAATGAAGTTTCATATACAACATATAGGTGATGCAACAGAGAATTTGTTTAGAGGTTTATAGAGGTTGTAAAAGATAAATAAATAGGAAGGCGTTCCTTCATAGCTCAAGGTACAGAATAGTATGGTTGCAAGCCAGGTGTTGCAGTGAAGACAAAACTGCAGCAGCTGAGCCGTAAGTCCTCACAGAAGGCTTCAAGTGGGAAACTGAGGGATGCTGATGAGGCAGACTCTTCCCACAAAAGGCTGGAGGCCTCTCTCTAGCCTTTCCACCTCTGATCCATGGCCCTCTAAAATGGCTGCTGTTGTGTGGCATGGATTGAGTGGATGTCTTGGAAATGGAGTATGGGGATAGGAGGTAGGGAGAGTAGATTGAGGGGAATTGGGAGGGGGTACATTGATAGTGTTGGTTACCTGAACTTACTTGGCTGGCATATTGCGATGGCCGTTGCTGTCATTACTGTGGTTAGTGTCCAAAGACAACATTGGGTATTTTGAATCTTTAGCATGATCAGCTGTCAGTGGTGCTCATAGAGGGGGGGGGGGGGGGGAGGAGGAATGATCTGAGTCAAGACTGGCACATTTCCCTCCCTAGAGTCAATAGGATTGATGTGTTGGGGTTTCTAATGCCTGGCCTTCTCTTTCATGGCAGACATCTGAGGCATGTGTTTTTGGTATGTTTTTTCCTCCTCTAGAACTCTTCTTTCACCTCCTAGAGTTCAGATGCTCTTATCACTTTTGTCCTCAGCTTTGATCAATGTCTTCAATGTGCCGGTCTTACTTTTGGGATAATTGTTATTACGGTCTTACTTTTATGTAGGTTTACAGCAAGGGGGCTGATCCATGAGGAAAAGAGGACTACGCATGCTCAGTTTAGTATGTACACTCTATTTTAGCTATTGTCTCATACTGTTTAGTACATAGATATTATTGGGCCGGGGATCTAGCTAACTTGCCTAAAATTATCTTTCCACATCCAGCCTTGTCTTCGCCATCCTCCCTCGTCCATCCCACCTTGTTCAGCCTCACCTTGTCCTGTCTGTATTGTCCAGTGTCTTTGTCCACCTTGGCTTGACTCTCCGGATCTTGACCTGTTGTCTAGAACTGACCACGATTGCCTATGGCCTGGACCTGATCCCTTGCCTGAACCTGACCACTCTTGCTATCCGCTTGCCCCGACCTTGGCCTGTCTCTGACTCTGTTAGTCTGCTGCCTGCCATGACCCCGGTGTGCCTTTGGACTCTAGTTCTCTTCGCCACCTTAGAGACCTGCCTAAGTCTTGCAAGCCGCTAGAACCCAAGGGCTCAACCTGTGGAGGAGGTGGATGGTATAGGTGAAGTTCCAGACTGTCCTGTTACCAGGCACATTTGCCAGCTGCCGGCATAGGCCTCATGGGTTCGCCCTCGAGGCTGCGACAACTGCGCGCAACAAAAAAAGTTCACATCCCTGCTATCCTTCATAACAATTGATTGTTTCTTTGTGGTCTTTGCTGGTTCCAAAGGCTCAGTGGACAGATTTAAATGCATAAGTTGTATGCAAAAGTTTAGGCACCATCTGGTCAAATTGTATGTTTCAGTCAATCTCTAAAGTGAACAGAAACTGACACAACCTCTGCATAGTACAAAGTTAAATATGACATCTGTCTGCAATTTTTATTGCAAAATTACTATTTATTTGCTGATTTTAATAGATTAAAAATAATAAAACTGTGAATGTGGCATGTGCAAAAGTCTGGATATCCTTGATTCATTACTATTTTTTCAGAAAAAATTAATAAGTCCCAAAATGTTGATTGACTTGTTAGGCCTTCAGTTAGGTGAAGAAAATTCTACAGTGGAACAATATTCTGACCCTTCTAATCTATCAAGTAGTTATTTTTGTTTCCATCTGCTTTCAACAACCTCTAAGCAACAGCTGTCTGAGCATTTGAAAATGAAGATAATTCACTCTTACAAAGCAGGGGAGGCTATAAAAAAATCTTTAAATGCTTCTAGCTAGCAATTTTAACTTTCAGAAACATTGTTAAGAAATGGAAGTTACATGGAATTGTTGAAGTAAACACAACATGTGGAAGACCAAGAAAAATCTGTGATAGAACTGGAGTAGTTATTACAAATCCACAGAAAAGCATTGTAGTTACAGTATATTGTGTGGATGTGGCTGAACAATTCAATTTTCATTTCATCAGTCCAAAACATGTTGTACCAAAATGTTTCAGGCATATTAAGGTTTTTTTTGGGTTTTTTTGCATACTTTAGACAATGACATTTGTGATGAGGTCATAGAAAAAGTTTCCTTCTGACAACTCTCCCATGCAGATCATTGTTGTGTAAGCAACTACCTATTCTGTGTACCTGTAGACAACTCATGGTTGTTGAAATTAGATATGGCAACAATCATATTATAAATATATACAAAAAGAAACTATGTGTTAAATAAATGAAATTCAATTTTCCAACATTCTACATTTTATTTTAAACAAATACACACTGAGTTAAAATACAAAATGTTTGCACATGCCATGTTTGCACATGCCATATTCACTGTTTTATTATTTTCAATCTGTTAAAATCACAAATAGTAATTTTGCATTAAAAGTTGCAGAAAGCTGTCATCTTTAACTTCGTACCATGTAGAAGTTGTGTCAGCTTCTGATTGAAATTTGATCCGAGGTGCCTACATTTTTGTACGTGTTTTTTGACTTGTTCAAATAGAATATATATTGTCCATATATGCATGCATTTATTTTTGAACACAATATGATATGGTAGGCTACATTCTGTCATGATGACTGTCATGTGTCTGGAGGCCTAGGGCCAGATGCCTTCAGACTCTGGAAAGGGAGGATGTTCAAAACAGTTAATATTTTACTGCCCTGATGTAACAGTTGTGTAGAGTAAGAATAAATATGCATACATGTATGTGTATGTTTTAGCTAGCATGACTTCAGGTTTTCTCAAGTTTTCAACCTGGAGGTTGCTGAGAGTTCTTCTCTTTACTACACATTGGAATCTCTTACCATAGGAGCTTGCGCTTGTGAAAACCAGGTCACTTTTACAGATTAATCCTTCTTTTTGATCCTATTTAAGAAGTCACATTTAATTGATTGCAATAGTACTGTGGTAGTAGGAACCTGATTTGTTTTTTTAAATATGTTTTATTTGTGCTAATTTCAAATAATATATCAACAAACAACATTGATATGTAAAAAAAAAATGTAATTCAATAAGCAAAAAAGAATCACAGAAGGAATTTTATCTTTGAGGTACTTGTTGTCAGAAACCAGGCTCACACTCTCATAGTATCACATTAGAAATATAGGAAAGGACTGATTTTTAAAATAGAGACTGGTTCAAGAATTACAGCCTTCTTATAGAAAGTGATTACAGGGTTCATTTATAGAATAAGATAGGACTGAGACATGGATTCATCATTTTGCTATAAATTTCATGAGAATAGCGCCTGTGATAAAAGAAGCTACCACAACACATGCTCTTTTACTGTTAAATTAGAGAGAGAGAGAGAGAAACTCTTTATAATGCTTTCATATAAGTAAATTATCTATACCACTGTAAGAGGGGTCAGTTAGTAACTCAGGGTGAGGTTTTGGTGGTGGCCTAGGTTTTGGGGGGCAGTTTTACATGCACAGTCAGAGGTACGAACAGTATAGTACACATCAGTGAAGTTTTATGTGATTTGGAGTGATGACAGGTACACAAAGATGAGATTTGTACAATGTACTCTCCACCTAGCTTGATAGCAGCTAGGTAAAGAATGCATCAAGATAGTCAAGAGTACATTGTACAAATCTCATCTTTGTGTACCTGTCATCACTCCAAATCATATAAAATCTTCACTGATGTCTACTGTGCTGTTCGTACCTCTGACTGTGCATGTAAAACTGCCCCCCAAAACCTAGGCCACCATCAAAACCTCACCCCAAATTCTGAATTCACTCATATTTAATTACCATCAAATATAGTGCTTTACCATTGATTCTGGTAATATCTGCTCTTTCAGTTTTGCTTGTTAATGCCCAATCTGTTTCCCAAAATGTTTCTGTTATTTATCTGTTAAGAGATATAAAACCTGATTGCTTTTTTGTCACTGAATCATGGCTAACTGACACTGACAATGTGGGCTTTTGAATCAATTGTGTCCTTCTGGTTATGCAGTGCTCTTGCAACAGTGAGATTCGAAAAGGGGCAGCAGCCTATTTATTTTTTAAAAAGAATTGTGTTTTGTTAAGCTTGCAATCAAAATTTGACCATCATCTGTTTGGTTTAATGTCTCGCGACTAATAGTTTTTTTTTTTGTAGTTCAAAATTTGCATTCCTCCATAGGGTAGGCGATTTTAACCTGCATGTAGGCGCCAGTTCACTTTCTACTTCTGAAACTTTTTTTTAAGACATCATGCTTGCACTATGATTGGTACAATTGGTTCGCTCACCTCTTATATCCTAGGGCATACCCAAGATTTAAATCTTTTGTCATCAATCTTTTTTTCAGTCTGATCCCCTTAAATTGCATATACAAAAGATTCCCTGGCATAGCTCCATCCAAATGACAGTTGACCAACTTGTCCTCTGAAAGCTATAGTTCTCCGTCATAGTAAATCAATTCCAAGATTCACTTATGATTTAAGAATTGCAAAAAGGCGGCTCCACAAGGCTGATTACACAAGGCTAAGCACATATGGTGTCATATCCCTTTCCTGCAGAATTTTGCAATCTGTTACAATACTCTAGCTGACTAGCGTGGTAAGGCTCATGACACCCAGTGCCAGTTTTTCTTAAGAAGAAGTAAGTCATTTTTGAACATTACGTATGAACCGTTCTGTACTATAAAATATCTTGTGAGTGAATGATTATCATACACCATAAATAATCACACTTTAGAGTTGGACCCCAACAAATGCCAAGATTTTGCTGACTTCATTTTGAAAAAGATCAGTGATTTAGGCAGTAATTTTCCATATGATCTTCCCTCATTTTCGCAGGGAAACTGTACATCCATAAAGTGGGACACATTTTCAGTTGTCTTGTCTTCTGAAGTTCATAAAATCAATCATATGAATTGTCCACTTGATCCCTGCTCTACAGCTGTTTTTAAAGCAATTAGGGAAGACATTGCCTGTCTTCTTGCCAAAATTGAAAATGTGTCCTTCACTAATTTGGTTTGGATTTAAAATCCTTTGCTAATTACTGACTCATATCCTCATTACCTTCTCTTTCTGTTGCGTCAGAGGTGGACCCTTGGGCCAAGGTGGGGTTGACGCAACCCGTAGGTGAGGACCTATGGGACCCCACCGCCGGCAGGTGGAGTGGGCTGAAGGTAGAGGCCACTGGAGCTTCACCTATACCAGCCTGCATTCCCCGCAGGTTGAGCCTTTGTGTGCCAGGGCCGGCAGGACTTAGGTGGGCCTCGAGATTAGTTAACAAGATAGGTTGGCTCAGCCCAGAGACAGCAGCCGGTAGGTGGCATAGTCCTATCCTGGACTGGGTACGGTACAGGAACTCGAGTGCCAATGGAACGGAGTTTAGCTGGGGGTGCTCGAGCAAAGATAGGCCGGAGCCTAATAAGTCCACGTCCAGGGAGTAGGCTAGAGGAGGTGTCAATTACAGGCTTGGATCAGGGCTGTCGGCAAAGTGGAGGTCGTGGCAAGCAATGCTGAGTTCAGATCTCGGAGAAAGTCAATAGCGTTAGTCAAACAAGGCAATGGTCTGATCACGAAGAAGTCAATAGCAATAGTCAATCAAAGCAATGGTCTGATCATGGAGAAGTCAATAGCAGTAGTCAGGCGTAGCAGAGGTCTGGGTCTGGAGATAGGCTGTACTGTAGTCAGGCGTAGCGAAGGTCTGGGTCTAGAGCTAGGCTGTACTGTAGTCAGGCGTAGCGGAGGTCTGGGTCTGGAGATAGGCTGTAGTGTAGTCAGGCGTAGCGGAGGTCTGGAGATAAGCTGTAGTGTAGTGAGGCAAAGCGGAGGTCTGGGTCTGGAGATAGGCTGAAGCGTAGTCAAACAAAGCAAGGTCAATATCCATAGAGTCAGTCCAACACATAGACAGGGCAGGAACGAAGATGACAGGAACCGAGAATAACGGAGGTCAGGAACGAAGATAGAGAGTATTCTCTAGTAGCAACGAGTACTTGGATAGCGAAGAGATCTGTTGCAAAGCAACGCTATGGAGCAAGGTCTGAGCTTAAATATTCTGAAGAGTCTGACATCATCATTCTGGGCCGCGGCCAAGTTCCCGTCATGGCCCTTCATAAGGATCAGAGATGCGCGCGTGCATGCCTAGGGAGGGGCGTGGTGCAGGTAGTGGCGTCTCTCCGCGGACTATGTGAAGAGGCCCGATGAGCAATGGCATCTTGAGCTGCAGTACTGGGGACCAAGGCAGAGCCGGAGGCACTGGGGGCAGCCAGAGGTCGGAGCCGGCGGCCCACCACTGCTAGCGAGGAGGAACCAGAAGCTGGAGACTGTGTAAAAAGGTGAGGGGGCCGCGCTGCGGGTCTGCCGCGGATGGCACATGTAAGACTGTTGCCTCTATTACTGTAGAAAGTGTTACAACAATTGACCAAGTTCATTGACGTTCATGCCATATATAATGCTCATCAATTGGGTTTTCATATGCATTATAGAACTGAGGCCTTACATCTGTCCAGCGCTGACACCATCTTTCAAGGATTTGATAATGACACTGATTACATCATGGAACTTTTGGACTGCTTTTGATACAATTAACCACCAGATTATGATTTCTTGATTAATCGATATTAGAATTGGGTTTTTATCTTGGTTCATTTTCTATCTCTCTGACAGACCGCAGTAAATCAGAATTACGACTAACATCTCTGCATGCTATCAACTGACAATGGGAGTGCCTCAGGGCTCATCACTTTCTAATCTCTATCCGACTCCCCCATGCAAACTCTTAGCTGGTCTGGGGCTTGTTTATAAACAATATGTGGACCATATATGGTGTTTCATGCTGGTCTCTTTTTCCTGGCCTGCTACTTTGAAGTTTCTGTCCTTTGTTCCTCTGCCATCAGGCAGTGGTTATTCCATAGTTAATTAATCCTCAATGTAAAAAAACAAATCAAAATTCTTATCTTCACTAGATTTTCTTCTAATGACATCCCTACCAGAGTTTGTATTTGAGGATTGTTGCCTCCTAATTAAAACAGAGGCGCGTAACCCGGTGGTTATTATTGATAGCAGTTATCTTATTCGTTAGCATTTAAAGGCAGTGGTGAAATCATCTTTTATGAAATTATGGTTATTAAAAAGACTGAAGCCATTGTTAGATCCATCCGCTTTTTAACTATTTTGCAATCATTACTCTTCCCTTCGTTTGATTATTGTAATTCCCTATTTCTCGGTTTGCCAACTAACTCATTAAGGGCTTTGCAGATAATGCAAAATAGTGTAGTATGTCTTTTATCAGATACCTTCTTTCGAGAGCATATTCCTCCAATACTTGTTAACTACATTGGTTGCTAATTAAATGGCGTATAACAGGGGTAGGTGACGTCATACCTGGAGTGCCATAACCAGATCTAGTTTTCAAGATATTCACAATAAATAGGTATGAGGTATATTTGCAGTCCCTGGCTCTTTTGTATGCAAATATATGCCATGCATATTCATTGTGGACATGCTGAAAACCAGACATGTTTGTGGCACTCCAGGACTGGAGTTGACTACCCCTGGAGTATAAAATATAAGATCATAACATTGGTGCATAAATAAATTCATGACATTGACCCTTCTGGATTAACTGTATTCTCTGGATCGATAAGCCATCTTGATCACTAAAGTCATTGAAAAAAATGCTTGCTGGAAGTCTCTTCCCCAAAACTTAATAGAAATTGAAGATCATGTCTTTTGCATATTGGGGCCTCTGGTTTGGAACTCCATTCCCGAATCTCTCTGCCTAATGTCTGATATAACTCAGTTTAAGAAAGCGTTAAAGATGTATTTTTTTCATAAGACTTTTGCTATTAGTAGGTAACTCCTCCTTAAATGACTTTTTAACCTTTAGGTTCATTGTGGATGAAATTTGTTTACTGCAAGTAAGCCATTTCATCAAGATTAGCTTGTGCCGGTCCTCTTTAGATACGCATTGTATGTAACAACAGTTCACGCTGATCTCTCTTATTTTGTATTGAATTGTTTTAGTCCTGTGTTGGTGTAGACTTTGATTTTATAAATATTTTATTGTAACTCACTTTGATCTTTTGTAGTGGAAGTAATAAATAAACCAAACTATGCTATAGCAATACTCTTGAAAAAATATCCATGGTTGTCCTTCTTTAATATATTCAGATTCCATTTTAGTTTGTGATAGAAATCCTGCCCTGCCTATTTGGGATTATTGCTCAGATGCTGTGGCATGAGAACCCCCTGTCCCGAGAAGCAGACTTCTACACGCACTTTCAGGGTGGCAGCCGTGAAGGCGAGCCATTTGACATCCAGAGAATGTGGACAAAATCACTTTCACCAGCATAAAAGGAGGCAAAATAGTTCATATGTTTTGGAGGCCATGAAAGAGGAGGGGGGATTACAAAATCAACTCTGTATATGTGTCTGCCCCTCGTTAGTGAGAATTGTAGATCTGATAGGACTCAGGATTGTATAGTACAAGTGAGTGCTGCTGCTGCTTTTGTTCTTAATTTTGGGGGCCATGAAGGCTCAATTAGTTTTTATTCATAGGTTAGATCAGGGCTTTCCACCCCTGCCCCGGTGACCCCTCTTACAGCCAGTCAGGGGTTTCAGGATATCTAACAATGACTAATCATGAGATAAATTTGTATGTAATGGGGTTCTGATGCATGCAGATTCATCTCACGTATGCTCATTGTGAATGAAAACCCAGCTGGCCGTGAGGCAGGGCGACAGGTTTGGGAAGTCCCGTGTTAGAGCGTGCACGAGGCGAGTACTGTGGCGCGGTGAAGGCATTCAGCCTGGATTTTATAGTTATGGCAGATAATTTTTGACTACAGGGAGATTTTTTTCCGAGCCTTCAGGAGACCGTGGTGAAAAAGAAAGTGCAGGCCAGTCTATGATTGTTCCCCCTTTCGTTTATTAATATTCCATATTTTATTTTTGTACAGTGTGTCATTGGAGAACGTGGTCAGTTAAAAGGGAATGAGTTCTTAATCAGGCCGACCCAATAAAGCCGCACGGAAAACGGGCACCCAGTGTTGAGCGCCCGCTTTCCTAATCCGCGCCCAGCCACCTCTCCTGGGCGCGCGATCGAATATTTAAATGAGGGGTTGGGTTGCCAAGGAGGCTCTAGGGACAAATCAGTGCTCCCTAGCGCCTCCTCGGTAGCGGGCACCCAGGAGAGGCGTCTGTCAGCGGGTTAGGAAAACGGACGCTCAATTTTACGAGCATCCCTTTTCCTAACCTGACCGCTGGCACACTTTTTTTTTTTTTTTAATTTAAACCTTTTGGTTACTCTGACTTAATATCGCCACGATATTACATCAGAGGATGTACAGAAAAGCAGTATTTTCTGCTTTTCTGTACACGTTTTTTGGGTTGCTCAGAAATTAACGCCTGTTTTAGGGCAGGCATTAATTTTTGAGTGTAAATTTGTGCAGGTCGGGTGCACATTTTTTTTTTTGGATCGGGGGAGAATAACTATTAGCCTCAACAACATGCATTTGCATGTGATGGGCACTATTAGTTTTACGGGGAGTTGGACGCGCGTTTTGGACACGCTAATCCTCTTATGGAATAAGGGTTTGTGGACGCGCGTCTAAAACCTGTGGCCAAGTGCGGATTAAACAATGTGCTCGGCTGAGCGCACTGTATTGGATCGGCCTGAATGTTTGGGAGGAGTAATTGTAATAACAGTGAAATGTTGCTTATATAGCAACATTCATATGTTGCGATACAAACTTTAGCAAGACACAGATGGCACGTGCAACAGGTGTTATCTTAAAATAGGAACCAGGACTGAGGGAGGTAATGCAGAGCACAATCATGCTTCTGAAGTGCGTGTTTCATCACACAGAGCACAGGCGGCATCAGGCTCCTTAACTGAGTTTCTTTGGTCCTAATTGCATGTCAGAAGAAAAATGGCAAAAGAAGCTTTGCAACTGTGCAGTGTGGTCCCACCACTCTTAACACTAGTAATTTACTGGATTGAACCTTTGTCGAAAAACAACTGGATCAGGCATGGTATTCCTTGAAAACAGGACGTTTTCCAGAGCAGAGCTGCTTATTCATTCCACTTTCATCTTTTTATTATTCGTGTCAATGTTCTTCTTCTTCTTCTTTTTTTTTTTTGATCTGGCAATTTCCCGCTGGTCCTTTGGGCTTCGGGCTTCCAGCTCATTCAGAACCAGCGCAGGGTCCAGCACTATGAGCCTTCATTTGCAGTGACCCGTTGATTTTTTCCCCTATTCTATGTATTAACACCCTTTTTTGGCACATAAAATGAGAGAGTGACTGATGCCTGCTCACGAGCTGAGCACCAGTCTCTTGTGGGTTCCCAGAAAATACAAATGGTAGAGCAGACGATGTAATGGAGCTGGTATGGAGGTACATAATAACATAAGACTTGGCACACTGGGTCAGACCAAGGGTCCATCGAGCCCAGTATCCTGTTTCCAACAGTGGCCATCCCAGGTCACGAGTACCTGGCAGGATCCCAAGGGGTAGATAGACTCCAAGCTGCTTATCCCAAGAATAAAGTAAAAGTAGTTTTTCTCAAGCTGGATCAGGAAAACTTTAACTCTCTTCCTTCCCCTCTGTGACCCCCTTCTGACTGCACCCCTAACTTGTATGGACTGACAGATGCTTCTCTCGAATCCACACCTAGGGATAAGGGAAGGTTTGAAACAAAAAAAAAACACCTTACCGTATATATTCGTATATAAGTCAATCTCATGTATAAGTCATGGGTATTTTTTTGGGCCCCTAAATCAAGATTTATTTGTTACCCGTGGATAAGTCGAGGATAAAACCTAGGGGTTTACGAAATGGTGAAATCACACTAAGAAACAAACCGATAACTTAAAAAAATTGTTTTTATTTTTTAAAAGCAGAATAAAGTGTCTCATAAGAAAATGTCTCTGCTGTATGAATCCTTGCCTCCCTCCCCCATGGCTGCCCTCCCTTTTTCAAACCTTCCCTCCCTCCTCTATGGCTGCTTTCCCTGTTTCAAACCTTCCCTCCCTCCTCCCAAAACCAGTCTCAACCCATCTAAGTCCGCAACCCTCCCAACTCCCCTAAGACTCATGGAAAGTCCCTGGTGGTCCAGCAGGGGGCCTGGGAGCGATTTCCCACTCCCGGGCCGTCGGCTGCCAGTAATCAAAATGGTGCTGGCGATCCTTTGCCCTTACCATGTGACAGGGGCTGCCAGTGCCTTTGGCTGGCCCCTTGAAGGCCGGCGCCATTTTGATTACTGGCAGCCGACGGCCCGGGAGCGGGAGATTGCTCCTGGGCCCCCGGCTGGACCACCAGGGACTTTCGGTGAGTTTTGGGGGGTTGGGAAGGTGGGGTCTGTGTATAATACGCGAGTGTAAATCGAGGCAGCTTTTTTGTGCCTTTTTTCTGGCATAAATTTCTCGACTTATACACAAGTATGTACGGTACTTCTGGGTTTTCCAACAATCAGAGTTAAACAATATTATAAATTCACTGATTCAATCAGGGTTCACAGTATGAATAGCAAAAACATCAACATGAACAACACTACTCCGCCAAATCATCACTCAAATTACACAGTCCCGAAAATACCTTCCCATCTTCCTCAATCCAAATGAGATGCAGTATTCACGGAATTCTTCTCAGTCATAGTCCCATCAGTCCAGGCCACTCTCTTCCCATTGGATTTCAACAAGGCTATTGTGGTTCATTTTCCTCCAGGGTTGACATCAGACCCCAACCAGGAGCCCAGCAATGGTCCACTGTTCTCCCATGTCTGGCTTTGTTGGACTATGTAGACCAGCTGCCTTCCAAGGGGCAATGAGAGCTTCCCACTCCAAAAGGAAATAAAGCCAAATACAAGAAAAAAAGACGCATTCCTGCTCTGACCACCTCCTTGTTTTGACCCAAATAACACTCCTCCGAGAGAATTTCCCTCACACTGTTACTTAAAGGAATATATCCAAACCCTTTTGCCACAACGACTCATCAGCCTAACCCACCAGTAGAGGTTAAGTGGCATCCTAGAACATTTCTTCCAGGAACAAATCTCTAGTAACCAGAACCTGGTTTTAGGACCTCTGTCACATTTATATCCCTGCCCCTGCTCCCAACAGGCATCACCTTATTATGTTTGGGTCACTGCAGTGATGATCCTGGGTCAGGAGGCCATGCACTTGGACTCCTTCCGGAACCCTGTCATTGTGAGCCCTAAATCCAGCCACCAGCTATCACCCTTTAGCAAAGACCATGGCTCCCACCAAGGGCTGTGAGCACTGCCACCTCAGAATCCCCAGTCCCAGCCGATCTGGAGCACTGAAGACTGAACTTGGGGATTACATCGGTGACCTTCTGCATGGCAGTGCACAGTATTTGCCACCTAAGCCAACAGGTTGGCCCTTGTGTACATGATTTGACATTTATATTTCACATTTTCAGGCTCTTCAAAGTGGTGCCGAAAGCATAGAACTGTTGTGCAACTTATTCAGTGCTACTTCTTGAATGAAGACATGCCATTGTAAGTTTCCTTATCACAGTATTGCTTCATCCTTCCTCCTCCTCCCCTCTCAAATCATTTTTTGGTCCGATCAGGATCCTACCAAGAGGTCAAACCACTTCCCTAATTGTGCCCCATAGTCAGAAAGAGAAAAAGAGGGTGTCACCATGAAGAGAGCTGGCCTAATGGTTAAAGCTTTGAATTCCGAGTCAAGGGAAGTCCTGGGAAAGGAGACCAATGTCCCCTCTGCAGCTGACTTTTTGTGTGACCTTGTGCAAAGTTCTTTATTTGCTCAGGCCTCAGTACTTCAGGACTCCAGTTAAAAACACATTGTTTGCTTAATCTGACTTTCCCAGTGAACTGCTTAAAAGAAAAATCTAAGAGAGAAAAAAATAATAAAGATTATCAGGAGGAAAGTTTGAGGAAGCGAGGTTGTGGTGAGTGGGGGAGTATGGGAAGAGTAAAGATGGAAGGGAAAGTGAGCAGGAGAGCAGATTCTTTTAAAACTAGTTCTCCCTTTATCTACAGAGACATATTCAGATGTCAAGATAGAGCACAACAAAAATCCTGGCAAAATGCAACTAAAATGTCTTCAGTATTAACAAGAAATAAAGGTCAAGGTCATGAAAGCAAAGAAGGACCAGGTGTTGATGACATGCCACTTTACGATACAGAAGAAGTAAAGGATTTACTCCTTTTTTTTAGCAATGGTATAAACAGCAGTGATTGAGACTGCAGCCAGAGCTCTCGCTGTGCCATGGGCATAGCAGAGGCAAGAAAGGGCCAACGAAACAGAAAACTGACCGAAACCGATGAATGTCACGAAGAAGGAAGGTGTAGGAGATGAAGGCACTTGTGGAGGAGAGACGGTGGGTCTCAGGAGGGAATCTCTTATTTTCATCATCTACAGGAGACTGCTTCCCAGTGAGAATGGTCATGGATAATGCGCAAGAAGGCTGGGCTTGCTTGCAAGTGTAGGAAGAATTGCATGAAAGAATCTCAGCCATGGGTTTACCCCCTGGCCTAACTGATGATATGAGTCAGAGCTGCAGAAGAGCTTAATGGGTGGGTACAGCCCACAACCATAGTTGGGGAAAGACTCGCGGCACTAAAGAGCATTTCATTTTTCACAAATGTTCTGGAAAGATCAGAGAAGCTGCCAGTAATTTTTTAGCCGAATACTGTACTCGTGTTCCATTTTCTTATTTAGTAGATAGATGCCACTGCCAAGCCTTTCTGGAAACCGATATTCAGCCCTGAGAGGCGTAATCCATAACACCTACAGTTAGCTGTGTGCCTGTACCTGTGCTGTGCTGATTGTGTGTGCTGTGGAATGCTGCTTACTGAGGATTAAGCTGAAACCGCCTACCATAGTTCTAGGAGTTCTTACCGAAATATGCTGTTAATTCCACTTTGTCTTATGCTCCTCCCCACGCTTATACAGAAAAGACTCAGACTGGTTGGGTTTCTATTACTTTATTTCTTGAAACTATATATATATATGTTTAAGTCAGTGAATCAGTTTGGTAAGCTCAGGTCCACCATAAAGGACTAGACCAAAATATGCATGTAAGCATATCCACATCCAAGCAAGGAGCACTCAACACCCCCGTTGTGCTGCACACACTTTAATAAGTAAGTTGAACGTCAAAAGGAATTCTTATTGAGGCGCTTCCCAAACTTTTAGCCAACATGGCCTCATTTTAACATTTGAAAATTCACATAACCCCAGATGCTGATCAAAAAATAATAGCAGTCCTCTCTTATTTTTCCCCTCAACCACTCTTTTCCCTCCCCATTCATACAAAGCAGGAAAGTGGTGGCAGCAGCATCAGACAGTCAGATCCCAGCCCTCCACATGGATACCCTATTCGGGGTTAGAACCCACAGCTTGGGAACCAGTTATATTAGCAACTGTAAGATTTTAACTGTACACTCCTTAATTTTCTTGGGAAGAACTCTTTTTTTAAAGGAAAATGTGGGCTAGAGAGGAGAGTGGAGTAATAGTCTAAAGCAGCGATTCTCAACCATTGTGTCGCGACACACCAGTGTGTCGCCAAGCACCAGCAGGTGTGTTGTGGCTCCTGATGTCCCACTGCCCCAGTTGTGCTTCCTCGTTCCCTGCCCCCACGGGCCAATGGCAAGCCTTCTCCATTCTTCCTGCCCCCGCGCAGGCCAATCAGAAGCCTCCTCCCTTCTACCTGCCAGTGGAAGTAGGAAGAATGGAGGAAGCTTCTGATTGGCCGGTGAGGCAGGAAGAAGGGACATAGCATAGGCCGGGGTGAGGGGTGAGGAGTGGCAGTGTCGAAGGGAGGCCACCACGGGAGCTCATCCCGGTGGCAGTGAAGAGGAAACCCGACCCCGATGAAGCAAGGCCGCCACGGGAGCTCATCCTTGTGGCGGCGAAGAAGAAACCCAATCCCAATGAATCAAGGCTGCCACGGGATCCCATCCCTGTGACGGCGAAGAGGAAGCCTGACCCTGGCCAAGCAAAACTGCCATGGGAGTCCATCCCTGTGGCGGCGAAAAAGAAGTCCCGCTGGAGTAAAGCCGCGGCGGAACTGGAACCCATCCCTGCAGTGAAGGAAGAAGAGGTTTGGCGGTGAGGCCCGGAGCATGCATGTGTGAATGGGATCCAGGGTGTAGGTGTGAACGGGATCCTGGGTGTAGGTGTGAATGGGAGCCTGGATGTGGGTGTGAATGGGAGCCTGGGTGTGAATGGGTGAGGGCTAGTGTGTGTGGGTGTGAAGGGTGCCTGGGTGAGGGCTGGTGTGTGTGGGTGTGAATGGGTGCCTGGGTGAGGGCTGGTGTGTGTGGGTGTGAATGTGTGTGTGAACTGGTGTGTGTGGGTGTGAATGTGTGTGTACTGGTGTGTGTGGGTGTGAATGGGTGCGAGAGTATTTGTGTGTGATTTTGAGCTTGTATATAAGAGAGCATGTGTGTGACTGAGAGAGAGACTGCTCAGGGAGGTGATGTGTTTCTGGGTGAGAGAGAGAGAGAGACTGGTCAGGAAGATGAGTGGTGTGTGCGTGAGTGACTGGTTGTGGGTCCTAAGAAGAGGATCATGAGGACAGAGCATCAGCAGCTGCTGCTGCTTCTGGTGAGTGCTTTTGGCCTGCAAGGAAAAGGCGTAGGAGAGTTGCTGGAGATGGTAAGTAAAGGTGTCTTTTTAAGTTTATTTTTCTTGATTGACTGCCATTTTAATTATTGGGTATTATGTAATCTGTCTGTTTTGAAATATTTAATTGATATTGGAACAATGTTTTAATAATTTTTATGTGTTTTTAATTGTTGGATGTTATTCTGTTCATCAGCTGTTTCGAAACATTTATTAGTATAGTTTTACAATTATTTCTGTGTGGGGCTCTATAGCAGCTTGGTTTATTCTGTTTTCCTAATAGGAAGTGTATTGGTGTTTAGGGCCTGGTATAATATTTGTAGTGTTACCTTTTCATAGATAGGGTTGTTACTGTTTGAGTGCATGCCATAATGCAGGTGTAACTTTGTGCGGATTAGTTTGTGTGCATTATTGCAGATCCTGTGACTAAATTAGGTGCTATATTTGTTTCCATTTCTCCAGGTTTTCACTGCATGCAGAGTGGCTTTTTTGGTTTTCCATTCCAGTTTCTGTCTCCATATTTATAATTTGTTGTCTTCCTGTACTTGGTGAAGGTCGGCTTTATGTGTGTGACCGAGGAGAGGTATTTTACTAGCATGGAGGCATTTGTATCAATCTTATTTGTTGAGTTTTCTCAATAAGATATGCATTAGTGGTAAATTACTGTTTTTTCATAAGGAAGGCTGTTGTGCCTGGAAGAAAAGGGAGTTTGTTTTGCTTTTACTGAGATGTCACCAGAACCAGAATATCTTTTTTGTTTGGCGAGTTGTACAGGGTAATGCCCTAGATCTGCTCTACACTCATTGCTGGGGGTCGAGGGGATTCCCGTGGATGCAGAGTGCATGTTTACATTTAGCCCCGTGATGGTCACATGTTCAGTGTGTCACGCATGTGAGAACCATCTATCAGGTGTGTCCTGGCCAAAAAAAGGTTGAGAACCACTGCTCATAAGGTTAGAAGAGCAGCCTGAGAACCAGGGTTCAAATCCAATTACTACTCCTTGTGACCTTGGCCAAGTCACTTTACCCTCCAATGTCTCAGGTACAAACTCGGGGGCTTAGTTGCTAAAGGCTTTCTCCCATTTTGTGTCTATTGGGAAAATGCTCAGTAAATAGGACTCTTAAAGGTGAATTATAAAAGCCGAATGTGCGCCAAAATCGGGAGGTGTGTGTGTATGTAGGACATTCACGCGTGCGCCGGATTTTAAAAGCCACCTACATGCGAGCATGTCTTGATACGTGAATATCTCAATCTGATTCTAAAAGGGGCATAGTGTGTGTGTGTGTGGGGGGGAGTTTGGGTGGGGCCCGGTCAAGAGTTGTGCACACAAATACTTACACGCCTAGGCATACGCCCAGGTTCAATGCTTGGTAACTTTACTTTTGCCATGGAGGAGGTATAACTTGAAAAAAAATAGCCATTTCTGAAGGGTTTAAAGGGTCTGGGGTAACTGGGGGCACTGCACACTATTAAACCAGGGGTTTTGGAAGACTTAGCTCTGAACTGGGCGAACTGGTGGATGAACTGGTGAAACTGGTCATGGCGCGGATGCACAGCGATTATAAAATCCCCCCCACTTTCGTGGCTCAGACCAGGATGTGTGCAGCTGTGCGCACCCAGTTGCAAACTAGGGCACACTCATACGCGCAAGTTTATTTTATAACATACGTGAGTATGGGCGCATATGTTATAAAACAGCCATGTCCCTGGGCATGCGCCAACACATATGCGTCAATGTGTACCCGCGCGCCCCTCTGAAAGTTACCATCTTAGACTCTAAGCTCTCTGGGGACAGGGAAAATTCCTTCTCGTCCTGTATGTAACTCACTTTGAGCTACCAATGAAAAGGCATGAGCTAAATATAAATAAAATATGAATCTCAAATTTAAAATGTTGTGAATTCACTCCCTAGTACCCTTCTATTATTAAAAGTCAAGAAATATATGAAATTAGTCCAATAAAAGGTGTCACCTTATTTTTTTTTTGTTTGTTCACCTTTATTTCCTTGTATTCAAAGTTAATACATTAACCTGGACATCTCCTGCTCCTTAAATACAAAAGAATAAAGTTTATTACCACGTGATAAGAATAAAGTTTATTCTTAACTTACTTAAGGAAAAGAAACTCTTTTGTTGAGACCATAATGTGTTTAGCACGCAAGCTGAGAATAAGCTATTCTTTTTTGTTTAAGAAGAGGGAGTGTTCTTGCTCACCTATACACTTTGACTAAAAATAATTGACACACTCTGAAACCAAAATGGGAAGATCACATTTCCCATCTTCCCTCACCCTAAGGAAGGGTAAATGTGGGGCCTGCTGTAAGTACAGGCAGACATTAGTTTTTCATTCTTCTAACTTGTTGGCTCACTGGCAGCACAATCCCATGTGTCGAGCAAGGCCCTCTTTGGATATGAATAGATTCACTTAATCCACCAGGGGCGGTGATTTCACAATCTGGAGACACTGCCGTCTCTGTTTTGTGGGAGAAGAGTCTGGCCTCTGATTTTCTTTTCTGTTTTAGTTTCATTGGTGCACTTGGCAGGTGCTAGCCATCTTCTTAAGTGAAGGTAGCATAGCAAAACATAAGGCGTAATTAAGAAACATGTAATACTTCAAAGGGTGTGATAAGTGTTAGTTGCACAGGTTGGGATATTAGTAAAGTAAGATTGTATCTGATTGCTTTCATTGGGATTACCAATCATGGAAATGTTAGTGAATATAGAGTACTGAACCTGTGCAAAGTGCCCAAGGACTGGCAAGAAATTAATTGGCATATAATAATGCCGGTGTTTAATGTAATAGGCCTATCTAAGGTAGAGTTGTGAGAAAATTCATATTATCGGTGCAATGTGCGTGTCATTGGTGAGATTTCTCTTGGGTACTGAGTCCAGTTTTGGAGGCCTTACCACCAGAAGGGTGTAAACAAGGGCTACCAAAATGTCATGGGGTTTGCATCAAAAGCCCTATAAAATGAGATTAAAGGACCTCAAATATGTATTGCATATCCTAGAAGAGAGGCGAGACAGGGAGATATGATAGAGATTTTGAAATAATGTACAAGTGGTAAACCTTTTTCAGTGGAAAGGAAGCTGTAAAACCCAGGGTCATGATATCAGCCTCCAAGGTGGAACACTGAGGAGCAACATCAGGAAATACTGTTCCAAGGAAAAGATGGTGGACTGGATACATGGAACACCCTTCTGGAGCAGGTGATGGAAGCAAAAACACTAGCAAACTTGAAAAAGGCATAGGATGAGCACAGAGGATTCTCAGTTGCAAAAAATAAACAAGATAGCAGAAGCAGAAGCATGACCTGACAGGTTACAGCTGGAGGATGAACATAAAGGGAAGCCTAGCAGGCTACAGATTAGGGGTTGGCTGAGTCTGTCTGGCATGCTGTACATACATAAGAACATAAGAAATGCCATACTGGGTCAGACCAAGGGTCCATCAAGCCCAGTATCTTGTTTCCAGCAGTGGCCAATCCACTCTCACAAGTACCTGGCAAGTATCCAAACATTAGATAGATCACAAGCTACTATTGCTTATTAATTACCATAATAGCAGTTTATGGATTTATCATCTAGGAACTTATCCAAACACTTCTTAAACCCAGTTACACTAACTGCTGTAACCACATCCTCTGGCAATGAAAAATAATTCTCTTTGATTTGTTTTAAATGAGCTTGCTAACTTGCTAACTTCATGGAGTGGCCCCTGGTCCTTCTATTATCTGAGAGAGTACATAACTAATTTACATGAACTTGTTCAATTCCTTTCATGATTTTGTAGACTTCTATCATATGTCCCCTCAGTTGTCTCTTCTCCAAACTAAGCAGCTCTATCTTCTTTAGCCTTTCCTCGTAGGTCAACCGTTCCGTGCCCCTTATCATTTTGGTCACCCTTCTCTGCACTTTCTCCAGTGTAGCTATATCCTTTTTGAGATACGGTGACCAGAACTGCACACAGTATTCTAGGTACAGTCTCACCATGGAGCGATACAGAGGCATTATGACATCCTCCGTTTTATTTTCCATTCCCTTCTTAATAATTTCTAATATTCTGTTTGCTTTTTTGATTGCCTTAGCACACTGGGCCGATGATTTCAATGTATTATCCACTATGACGCCTAGATCTCTTTCCTGGGTGGTAACTCCTAAGATAGACCCCAACATTGTATAACTAAAGCAAGGGTTATTTTTCCCTATATGCCTCACTTTGCACTTGTCTGTTGCGGTCTCCACCGCTTCCCTCCTCTTAGGGCTCAAACCTGCCTACCTCCGCCTTAGGAATCTCCGCATTCCGCCCACTCTGGACCCCGGGGGCTTCTCTCACTCCACGTGGCGGCCGCCATTACGTGCCTGCTTCTTGTCCGTCTCGCGCGCGCGAGGACGCCCGTCTTGAGCGCTCAACTCCCGGAAGCCTGGCCCTGCCCGTGCTGCTGACGTCACGCCCAAGCCCCGATATAACCGGCGCTCAAACTCTCTCTCATTGCCTTGCAACGAGGTTCACAACTCCATAGTTGTTCTTAGTTGCGTTCCTGGTGATCTCCACGTTTCCTGCTTTTGACTCCAGTCTGCTTCCGACTCCGCTTCAGCCTGCTGCCTGCCTCTGACCCCGGTTTGCCTCTGACTCCGGTTTGCCTCTGACTCCGCTTCAGCCTGCAGCCAGCCTCTGACCCCGGCCTGCATCCGCTTCAGCCTGCTGCCTGCTTCAGCCTCCGGTTTGCTACCGACTCCGCTTCAGCCTACAGCCTGCTTCAGCCTCCGGTTTGCTACCGACTCCACTTCAGCTTACAGCCTGCTTCAGCTTCCAGTTTGCTACAGACTCCGGTGCCGCCCGCTGCCCTGTCTTCAGCCGGCCCTCGGTCCTGTACAGCCGGTCCCCTGCTTCCCGGGTACCTTGGACTTCCATTCGCCCCTGTTTGCTCTGGTCCCGGTCTAAGCCTATCTCATTCCCTGGACTTTCTGCCTGTATTTCCAAGTCCCGGGGTCCCAGTGCCCTACGGGCTCCTCCCGGGGGGCTCCTGGTTCCCGGGTGAACACCTCCTGCCTGTGGCTCCACCCCCCGGCCTACCCTGTCACCCTAGGTAGGCCGGCCCAAGGGTCCACTATCTCGCCAGCAGTGTACAACTGCAACACTTGTCCAGATTAAATTTCATCTGCCATTTGGAAGCCCAATCTTCCAATCTCGCAAGATCCTCCTGCAATTCATCACAATCTGCTTGAGATTTAACTACTGTGCATAATTTTGTGTCATCTGCAAATTTGATCACCTCACTCGTTGTACCCCATTCCAGATCATTTATAAATATATTAAAAAGCACTTGTCCAAGTTCAGATTCCTGAGGCACTCCACTGTTTCCCTTTTTCCACTGTGAAAACTGACCATTTAATCCTACTCTCTGTTTCCTTTCTTTTAACCAACTTGCAATCCACAAAAGGACATCACCTCCTATCCCATTACTTTTTATTTTTCTTAGAAGCCTCTCATGCGGGACTTTGTTGAACGCCTGCTGAAAATCCAAATACACCACATCTGACGGTTTACCTTTGTCTACATGTTTATTCACCCCTTCAAAAAAATGTAGGAGATTTGTGAGGCAAGACTTCCCTTGAGTAAATCTATGCTGGCTGTGTCCTATCAAACCATGTCTATCTAAATGTTTTGTGATTTTATTCTTTATAACAGTTTCCACGATTTTTCCTGGCACTGAAGTCAGGCTCACTGGTCTATAGTTTCCTGGATCACCCCTGGATCCCTTTTTAAATATAGGGCCATCTTCCAGTCTTCAGGTACATTAGATGATTTTAATGATAGGTTACAAATTTTTACTAATAGGTCTGAAATTTCATTGTTTAGTTCTTTCAGAGCCCTGGGGTATATACCATCTGGTCCAGGTGATTTACTACTCTTCAGGCCTACCACATCTTCCAGGTTCATCGTGATTTGGTTCAGTTGATCTGAATCATCACCCATGAAAACCTTCTCCAGAATGGGTATCTCTCCAATATCCTCTTCATAAAGACTAAAGCAAAGAAATTGTGTAATCTTTCTGTGATGGCCTTATCTTCTCTAAGTGCTCCTTTATCCCCTTGATCATCCAACAATCCAACTGACTCCCTTGCAGGCTTTCTGCTTCAGATATATTTTAAAAGGTTTTTATTGTGAGTTGTTGCCTCTATGGCCAACTTCTTTTCAAATTTTCTCTTAGCCTGTCTTATCAATGTCTTACATTTAACTTGCCAATGCTTATGCTTTATCCTATTTTCTTCTGATGAATCTTTCTTCCAATTTTTGAATGAAGATCTTTTGGCTAAAATAGCCTCTTTTACCTCACCTTTTAACCATGCCGGTAATCATTTTGCCTTCCTTCCAACTTTTTTAATGTGTTAAGCAGTCAACTGGACTTAAGCTGCATAGAATCAACAATGACACGTTATAAGAGAGGAGTGCTGACCAGTATATATTGAAGCATATTATGGTGTGATATGAGTATTATTATTATTGCTGATTGTTAAATGTGCAGTTATGTTTGTAAAGCTAAAACTCCCCAGAGATTGACCGGGTCGGTATGGGAGGTTGGTGGTGGCGGGGGTACTGTTCAGAAAGGCCATGGGGAACTAGGAGGTTGAAATTCCATTTTCTGGGTAGAATTTGGCAGGTCCCGGCATATCGCAAAGATGAAGCAGGCCCCAGCATGCCTAAAGCAATGACCGTCCTGCTCACGGTGAAGAAGGAGCAGGCCCCGGCAGGCCCTGAGCAGAGGCCATGCTGCTTGCAGCTAAGATGGGGCAAGCCCCAAAATGCCAAAAGTGGAGGCCATTCTGCTCATGGTGAAGATGAAGCAGGTCCAGGCATGCCGTGAGTGGATGCCGTCCTGCTCGCAGTGAAGATGGAGCAGGCCCCAATGAGAGTGAGTCTGTGTCTGTTTGTTTGTGTGTGTGTGTGTGTGTGTGTGTGTGTGTGTGTGTGTAAGACTGTGAGTCTGGAGGGGGGGGGGTGAGAGCATGTGTGAGGGTGTATAGGTGTAGGTGCCAGAGAGAGGGAGCCTATGTGAGGAAATTGTGAAGGAGTGTGTATGTGTCTGAGAGACTGGGAGCTGGTGTGTGTGAAAAAGGGATTGTGTGTATGTGAGGGTGCTTGTTTATTTGTGAGAGAAGGAGCCTGTATGAGGGTGTGTGTAAGCGTAAGAAACAGAGTCTGTATGAAGGGATGAGTTTATGTGTGAGAAAGAGCCTGTGTGAAGTGATGTGGGTGTGTGTGTGTGTGTGTGTGTGTGTGAGAAAAAGAGGGAGCCTATGTGAAGGGAGATGTGAGAAATAGAGGGAGCCAGTGTGCAGGGGTGTGAGAGAGAGATAGTCATAGGTAGCCTCTGTAAGGGTGTATGCATGAGAGAGAAAAGGAGCCTGTGTGTGTGTGTGCATGTGCAAGAGAGAGAGAGGGAGCCTTTATAAAGGAGGGTGTATGTGTGTGTGAGAGAGAGTGTGAGAGTCTGTATGCGTGTGTGTGTTTGTATGAGCAGTTTAGAGAGAGAGGAAGTTTGTATGAGGGTGTGTGTGCACACGAGAGAGAGAGGGAGCATGTAAGAGGGGATGTGCATGTGCACTGAAGAGGGGAAGCCTGAGAAAATGTGTGTGTGTGTGTGTGAGAGAGAGGGACAGAGGGGGCCTGTGTGAGGGGCAATACTGAGAAGGGGGTCAAACTATGGGAGTGGAGATAGAGTAGAAAGGAGTGATCCTAGAGGGGGAGGAGAGAGATAATGGCAAGTGGAAGAGTTGGGGCCTGAGAGGGCAAAGTGAAAGAATACTGGCCAAGGGAGTAGGGAGAGAAGGTAGAAGAGACACTTACAGTGAACTTCTAGGGAAATTCTACTCAAAATATTTAAAACTCTGCATCTTTAAGTAATAACATTTTTCTGTATTACATTTTAAATTAATTACTTAAAGACTGACAAGTATATTGTTGTGGGAACGAGCGGTGATTCCCACAGGTCTGGAGACAAGGCTAGTCTGACTCCAGCCTTTCTTAAAACACATCCTTATTAATATTTCACAATACACAACAATAGACTGTCTTCCCTTTAGAACAGTGTACTTAATTACTCACAGTTCAGCTTCATCTCAGCTCAGTGTTTGGACAGCAATATTGTACAGGAGCTGCCTTCCTCCTGAGACCTGGGCCTAGTCTGGTTATCCCCAACTAGATCCCAGCTCTTATTCCCCAGTCTCTGGTTACGCCCTCTGAGCCTCACCTGCCCCACAAGATCCCACCCATAGAACATACTCCCCTTAAGGAATTTAAGGTGGACCAGGCATCTAGCCTGATCCTGCACAGGAAAATAGGGGAACACTAGGGGCACTGCCTCACAATTGTGTTATTTTGACCAATATAAAATATGCAGAATTTTGCAGAATTCTAAGTTTTTGTGTGCAAAATTATAAATTTTTGTGTGCAGGGTTTAAATTTTTGTTTGCACAGAATTCCACCAGAAGTAATAAATAAAATATAATAATTGCTATAAAATCTTAGCTATTGGAAATCAGCACAGGCCCAGCAGTTCACTTAGAATATGTAAGCCTCACATAATGTAAGAAAAGTCCATGGTCATTTATTAACCAGGTAGACTAGGGAAAGCCAGTGCTTATCCCTGTGAGTGTGATACAAGACATAGATCAACTATTGGGGATCTGATGGGTACTTGTGACCCAGACTGGTCACTGTCAGAGTCAGAATGCTGGGACTGATGGACCTTGGTCTGAATCAGCATGACACTTCTTATGTTCTTATGGGCTTTTGCTTTCATAAGTAATTTGAACATCTGAATGCATGGCATGCCAGACCTGCCAGCCTCTCCTGAATGCTGAGGAAGACTCAGGTGTTGTGCATCTACCAGGAAGAGGAAACATAGAGAAAGCTGTAATTTAATTAAGGGCAATTAAGGTGGGGAGATAGAAGAGGTGTCATTTTCATTGGAGACATTGTGGAAGGAATTTCGGAAAAGATTTGTCTTTTTTGCGGATGATACTAAAGTCTGCAACAAGACAAGACTCCCTGGAAGGTGTGGAAAACATGATGAGAGATCTAGTGAAGCTTGAGGGATGGTCTAGAAAGGTCTGGCAGCTAAGATTTAATGCTAAAATATGCAGGGTCATGCGTTTGGGTTGCAAAATTCCAAGGGAGCAGTACAATATAGGAGGTGAAGTTCTGGTGAAACTAGCTGTCAGTTCCAAGGACTGTGATGGATAATCTGATCTTCTTATGGCTTTTAAGTTTCCTTTGAAGTGACTTTTTTTTTTCGTTCTTAGTTGTTCTCGTTTATTAAACATCTAAATCATTACCTAGTTCAGTGAAACTGGCAATGGTATAATAATGCAATTGTTTACTACCGTTACCATGAAGGCACGGAGCCCTACCAGCTGCTGAGAACTTCTGCATATGAGCTGGTGCCAGAGGCGCATGGAGGTGACATGCCTGCAGAAGGCAGCAGTACATGCATCCGGATCCTTGGGGAATTCTTACAAAATACGCTCTGACAGCGTGCCAAGTATAGTTTGACCTGACAATAGCCCATGCTAATTACAATATATAACTTTATTGGCTACGGATTTATTGGGGGTGGCGGAGCGCAGGGGACTTACTATATCCATCCCAAATAATTTTCTCTTTTGTTTGGTAAATTACAGTTAGATGGTATCTTGTGTGAACAAAGGAGAGGCAAGAGTGTGACAGTACTGTGAAGGAAGGGCCCACCTTTTCAGTGCTTAACAAAAATGTCACTTTTCTGACAATATGGAATATAGACTAGAAAAAAAACTGGCATGAACTTTAATGGAAAGATGAATGGATAGTGGTTTCTGTGTTTGCATTCCTCTAGTGCCCTAAATCTGGGCCGTTGTACAACAAAACTGCACACAGACACAGTGTTCTCAAGGGACCTTGTGCCAATCACACACTGTCCCCATGGGCAGCAGAAGGGGATGAGCCACTGGGACAATGGCCTGACCAACTTTTTGTCACACATATTATCTACAACTAGGGGGCAGGGAGTAGATTTTGCCTCCTCACCCAAAGCGATGTTCCTCTGCCCCTGCACTGTCCATTTAATCTTGACGTGGTACTTGCAGAGGGTGTAAGCTGGCCTATCAGCACTTGCATGGTGTCCGGCATTTTTAAACAGTACTTCTCTGGTTTCTGAAGGTAACGGTGGGTAACCTTTCATCAAGAAATTTGATTTGTCTTCCTGCGCTGGCTTTACTTAGCGATGCTTTCTGGCAGGAGACTCCAGATTTGATTTTTAAGATCATCTGGTCCACCTGCCACAGTACTTAGACGTTACTTCCAGTCATAAAAAAAAAGAGGGTTACACATTAAATAAAACATAGTGTTATGCCAGGAGGTGGACCCTTGGCCTAGTGCAGGATTGGTAGGCTCCCCGGTCGGACCCAGAGAGCGCCTGCCACCAGGAGGCGGAGCACAAGAGGAGGCAGAGGCGAGCTGGAGCTTTGCCACTAGCAACCTTAGGTACCCCCGGGTTGAGCCCTTGGGTACCCGGGCCGCCTGGTCTTAGGTGGGCCTCACAGGATCTCCTTGATAAGTAGTTCAGGGGTGTGCCCACCACGATCAAGGTTGATACTTAGGCCGGAAGTCTTGGGTGCCTGAGAAGGCCAGGAGAGAGTCTCTGAATGTATAGCAAGGATCAAGGCCAGATTCAAGGTATCGTGGTCAGCCAACGCAAGGGTCAGAGCCAGTAATCAGTCCGTGGATAGTCAGGCAAAGCAGAGGTCAGTTACCAGTAGTCAGTCCGTGGATAGTCAGGCAAAGCAGAGGTCAGTTACCAGTAGTCAGTCCGTGGATAGTCAGGCAAAGCAGAGGTCAGTTACCAGTAGTCAGTCCGTGGATAGTCAGGCAAAGCAGAGGTCAGTTACCAGTAATCAGTCCGTGGATAGTCAGGCAAAGCAGAGGTCAGTTACCAGTAGTCAGTCCGTGGATAGTCAGGCAAAGCAGAGGTCAGTTACCAGTAGTCAGTCCGTGGATAGTCAGGCAAAGCAGAGGTCAGTTACCAGTAGTCAGTCCGTGGATAGTCAGGCAAAGCAGAGGTCAGTTACCAGTAGTCAGTCCGTGGATAGTCAGGCAAAGCAGAGGTCAGTTACCAGTAGTCAGTCCGTGGATAGTCAGGCAAAGCAGAGGTCAGTTACCAGTAATCAGTCCGTGGATAGTCAGGCAAAGCAGAGGTCAGTTACCAGTAGTCAGTCCGTGGATAGTCAGGCAAAGCAGAGGTCAGTTACCAGTAATCAGTCCGTGGATAGTCAGGCAAAGCAGAGGTCAGTTACCAGTAGTCAGTCCGTGGATAGTCAGGCAAAGCAGAGGTCAGTTACCAGTAATCAGTCCGTGGATAGTCAGGCAAAGCAGAGGTCAGTTACCAGTAATCAGTCCGTGGATAGTCAGCCAAAGCAGAGGTCAGTTACCAGTAGTCAGTCCGTGGATAGTCAGGCAAAGCAGAGGTCAGTTACCAGTAATCAGTCCGTGGATAGTCAGCCAAAGCAGAGGTCAGTTACCAGTAGTCAGTCCGTGGATAGTCAGCCAAAGCAGAGGTCAGTTACCAGTAGTCAGTCCGTGGATAGTCAGGCAAAGCAGAGGTCAGTTACCAGTAGTCAGTCCGTGGATAGTCAGCCAAAGCAGAGGTCAGTTACCAGTAGTCAGTCCGTGGATAGTCAGCCAAAGCAGAGGTCAGTTACCAGTAGTCAGTCCGTGGATAGTCAGCCAAAGCAGAGGTCAGTTCCAAGCAGCGTGCAGATGTAGTCGGTAATCAGGCAGAAGGTCAGAGGCAGGCAGCGAGCAGACGTGGTCGTAGAAGCAGGCAGGGCAGAGGCAGGCAGCGATCAAATGTAGTCAAGGGAAGTCGAGGTCAGTATTGAGAAGACAGTCCGAAAGTTACTACCTGGGGAGACAAGGAGACAGAAGGACGCTGGAACAGGAGGATGCTGGAACAGGCCTGGAACGAAACTGGTCCAAGAAAACAAAGAGGTAGGCGATCTATGATAGCCGTCAGGAAACAAAAACACAATAGATGCCTCAGTCTTACTTCAGTGTTTATTAGAACAGAGATGTGCTCAATAATTGCCCGACTCAGGCCGAGTTTCGCAGCTCGTTGGCCGCTGCCTCAGGGGCTTGAACACTTCAAATTCTCAATCGTGAAACTGAGTGCGGTACATCACCCGAAGCATTGATCATACATTGGCTGAACGTTTGATTAAATTCACTGTGTGGATTTCGATTGAGAATTTGAAGTGTTCAAGCCCCTGAGGCAGCGGCCAACGAGCTGCGAAACTCGGCCTGAGTCGGGCAACTATTGAGCACATCTCTGTTCTAATAAACACTGAAATAAGACTGAGGCATCTATTGTGTTTTTGTTTCTAGAACGAAACTGGAACAGGACTGGAATGAGACTGGAACAAAGGCTGGAACGAGTCTCGAACACAGACTGGTACGCAGAGGCAAACTAGAAATCACAAGGATCGACCCGATTGCCAAGGCAAAGAAATCAGGGCAGGATCTTCCTGATAGAGGTCCCTCAATCAGGGCGCGCCGCGGAGCTGGAACTCGCCCCTGGCCCTACAAGGTGCCGGGTGATCCGCACGCACCCGCTTAGGGTCAGGGCCAACGCCACAGAGGATGCCGAGCCCCGTTGTGAGGCCTGGCTGGAGGTTGAAGGCCCGGAGACCGCCGCTGCGGGACGCCGAGGCCTAGCCGTGCTTGCCACCGCTGCAGGGGAGGACGACCCGGGACCCCTGGAGGAGCTGGACATAAGGACATAAGAAATTGCCACGCTGGGTCAGACCAAGGGTCCATCAAGCCCAGCATCCTGTTTCCAACAGAGGCCAAAACCAGGCCACAAGAACCTGGCAATTACCCAAAAGAACCTGGCAATTCTCACCTGGAGAGGTGAGCAGGCCCGTGCTCGGGCCGAGCGCAGATGGGACGCGCAACACATAGTAAGTACATTATGCTGTATGGCTTCAGATGCATCCTATGTATTGCCCCCGTGCAAGTCACCACCACTGTTATTTGTTATATGTGTTGGGCTTCACATTCAGCGTATTGTGCCATAAGACTATATTGTATGTAGTTACTAAATTTTGACCATTTGCCCTATGAAACCTTTGTTCTATGATTGCAATTTGTTTAATTGCCATCTGTAACTTTTGGTCAGTCTTAGCTGCTTGGATTTGTGTCTTTCAGGCTGTTTATTCGTTATATGATATGATCAGGGCTAGAAAGATCCCTGGAGCCAGGTCACACAGGCACTTAAAATTCAGAAAAGCTGAAAAATAAAAATAAAGGAATAGAAACAAAAACAGCAAAATTAGTTAAATAGCCAAAAAAAAAATAAGTAAAATAGCAACAAAGAAAGCAAAAGAAAAAAAAAAACTATAGGAAACATTTTCCTTGGCTCCTGAAACCTTTTGACTGGCACCTGTTTTCTATATAGATTTGCACGCTTGGATATGATATTAAATGATTATTTTCATTGAAAGTGCTTTGTCAACAAAGCTTTTTTCATGGTCTAATGCAACTCCTGCTCTTGCCATTATTGTTAGAATGCCTTGTTTCTTTGGCTGCAGTTACAGTAATTGGCCAAAAGCAACTGGGGGTATAATAAAACTAATCTTGACTAAGCGCCTGCTTTCCGTGCTTTTTTTTTGCATCTGTCCCTAAGTGTGTGGGTTGCAAAGTCGAGAATGTTAATGGATATAGTGGAATTTGAAAAGGATATGTTATCTGGCTAACACTGAATATCGGAGTTAGTTGGATGACGTACCAACTAAAATGTTAGCTGGATAAGTGCCCAAATATTCATTTAGCCGTATAACTTCTGAGTTATCCAGCTAAATGCCCCCGAATATGGATGTCCCAGACAATACTTTGCCATTTGTATTTAATTTTCCTCTCATGGACAAACTGGCAAATTTAGCTGAAGCAAGCCGCACTGCCTTTCATGTCACAAGATGGAAATGTAACACCTTGAATAAAATGTTGCCAGAAATGTTTCTAAATACCTGTGCAGGGAGGGGTGCAAATAGGCCCCTTGGACTCCTATACCCCCATCAGCAGTCCTATGGGCCTCAAAACCTCCCATAGGAGTTTAGTGTTGGAACATCCTCACAGCTTTCTAATTCCTAAAAATGTTCTGGCCTAAAACTGGATTGCTGCTGGCAATCAGAGTGATTTTTTTTTTTTTTTTGCTGTACCATTTGTCTTGATAAGTGGATGAAATTTATTTGCCAGAGAGAGTGATGTGCTTTTAAAAAAGCGTGAGTTTCCATGACTGTCCTTGGGAAACCTGCACCTGGTTGTGACAGGCATGTAGATTATTCTTTCCTTCTTTCTTTCTTTCTTAGGATTTATTAAATCACCTAAGCCAGGGCTCTAAGCAAAGTCAACATACATAATCTGAAATCAACATAAACATAACAATAAAACACAAAATATACAATAAGACATAGCCTAATAATCAAAACTAATATTCTGCCAAAAAAATACAAATATACCATAAAGCTTCATCAATCTGAGCCCAACAGAAAAGATTTTGTGCCTTGAGATCAGCTTTTTGTTCTTATAGCAGATGCAGTGTATTTTTTTCAAAAGCTTTTCCATTGTGCAGCTGAGGAAACAAAATCCGAAGAACAAAACTGGGTAAAGATGTAATTGCCTCAAATGATACACTGAGTTAAAGCCTAAAGAAGCCTAAACTGGATCACAGGACAAATTGTTTTTCTTTTCATGCTCTGTGTTAGCGATCATAGCTCAGCCCTGGTGTTCTTCACTGGTGTGATCTCTCCTGGCCTGTGTTACTTGTTCCTCAAATCATGCTCGCAAGACTCAGTTCTTTCACTTGGGGGGGGGGGGGGGGGTCATAAGTTGATTTTACTCAGCTTTCTGTAGAAAAGAGGTGTTTAACACAGCCCTCTACAGTCCAGGTAACATAACCTAGGAGCGGGGATTGGTAATCCAGGCTCCTCTAGTAAGTGGGGTATATTACCAGGCTGCTATGTTGAGTTTGAAATAAAATAAATGATAAGCCAGATCCTCTTCCCAATGGCCAGCTTTCGGAAAGGTCAGATCATCCGTTCTGCCTCCAAAAATGATTGCAGATTTTTGTGTGATGTAAGTATCAGATGAAATGAAAAACTTAGCACTTGCTGAAGTAGTCCTGTCTGGGTGTTTGTACCTAACCCTGGTTATCTAAACATCAGTTTGTCACATTGTCTAGCCAAGCAGTCACAAAAAGGGGGAGGTTATGCATTTGCTCAATGAATGGTTTTGCAGTATAGGAATAACTATAGTTAAGTATTAGAAAAGGCAAATTACTATTAGGGATGTGCACGTGAAAAAAATGTGTTTGTGCCGTTTTTAAATTTAGTTTTATTTCATTTTGTTGCATGCGTAAAATGCATTTTTATAAACTTTAATAAAATCTATTTTATGCACAGAAATAAGATGTTATACACATAAAAAATTATTGCTTGTAAAGTAACGAAGCAAAACAAAACAAATGTATATCCCTAGTTATCAGATATAAAAAGATAAGGGGGAGCGAAAGGAAAGTTCCCTCCGAGGTCGCTCCGATTTCGGAGCGACCTCGGAGGGAACAGGGAAAGCCATCGGACCTCCCCTAGGGCTCGGCGCACAGGGTGCACAAGGGTGCACCCCCTTGCACGCACCAACCCTGGATTTTATAACATGCGCGGGGCAGCGCACGCATGTTATAAAATCGGGTGTACATTTGTGCGCGCCGGGTAGCGAACAGAAATGTACCCCACATGCGTAAGATTAAAAATCTGCCCCAAAGCGTTGCATTAGTTCCTAGTGCAGGTTGTGTATTTTCTCTCTCGCAGGCCAATGCAATATCGGCACACGTTAAAGGGGTGCTCCTGATTGAGCGCCTGCTCCCTTAACCTGCACCGATCCACCTCTCCCAGGAGACCGATGTAATATTTGAATCGGGTGCTGCGTTAAAACGGAAGCGCTAGGAGAAATTGCGCGCCCCTAGTGCCTCCTCGGCAGCAGGCGCCCGGGAGAGGTAACAGCCTGTTAGGAACATTTTTTTTTGGGGGGGGGGGGGGGACATTTCTAATATTTTAGTTCCTCCTCCTGTACACTTTTTGGGCTCCTCCAAAATTAAGACCTGCTCGGAGCAGATGCTAATTTTGGCGAGTAAAAATGTGCGCGTCAGGCGCACATTTATTTTTTTTGGCTTCAAGGGGAATAGATAATAGTCTCATCAATATGCATTTACATGTGATTAAGCTATTACCTATGGGGCAGATTTTCAAAGGGGTACGCGCATAAGATACGCGCATACCCCCCGAAAACCTGCCCCAGGCTCCCCCTGTGCGCGCCGAGCCTATGTTGCATAGGCTGCCGGTGCGCGCAAAGCCCCGGGACACGCGTATGTCCCGGGGCTTTCCTGGGGGGCGTGTCGCGGCCGGCGGGTCATCGGGGGCATTCTGGGGGCGGGGCCGCGGCCATGGTTCCATTCCAGGAGCATGGCCGCAGCCTCAGGACCAGCCCCCGGCCCGGAACATGGTGCGCCGGCAGCCGGGCCGTCACGCGCAAGAAGGCAGGCGTAACTTTTGAAATAAAGGTAGGGGGGTGAACTAATTAGGGCCAGGGGGGCGGGTTAGTTAGGGGAACGAAAAGGAAGGTGGGGGGTGCCGGAAAAAAAGTTCCCTCCGAGGCCGCTCCGATTTCGGAGCGGCCTCGAAGGGAACGGAGGGAGACTGTGCGGCTCGGCACGCGCAGGCTGCCGATTTTGCGCAGCCTTTTGTGCGCCGACCCAGGATTTTAAAGGATACACGCGGCTACGCGCTTGCGTACTTTTTAAAAATCTGCCCCTATGTGCGCGATTGGATACAGGTTTTGGGCGCGCTAACTCCCATTTTGCATGGGGGGGTTATGGACGTGCGTCCAATCGCGCATTGAGCCATGCGCTGCAGCCAGTGCACGGCACCACATTGGCCTGGTGCTCAGGAGCCTGAGCTCCTTCCTCCTCTGTCCCTCCCTCCCCTTGGTTGGATCAATTTCTAAACCCTGCAGCCAGAAACTGTGACCTTGCTGCTTGGCTTGTCGTGGTTTTCTATTAAACAGATAAATCACAAGAAGAGACTTTCATAAAATTCATTAACTTGAGATAAACTGGCTGCCTAGGAAGGAGGACGACTCACGAGATCAGCTCTCCTGGCGAGCGCTTTGCCACGCGCGCTGCGCTGTGTGCATTCACAATTTGTTTGAAATCCCCAGGAAAAATGTGCGATGCAGGAAGACACTTTCAAGGTAATGGACAAATCCTTTTAAAATGGGGGGCTCATTTGGGGGAAAAGATGAACTGGTCCTGCATAACAACAGTCATAAGTAATCTCAGAACAATTACTGATACTGTGGTAGTTAATTATCTAGAATTAAGAGAAACGTTCGGTAGTGCTGACTCTTTTGTCTTTCTGCCTCTGAGAAACATTTGAAATGTAATGGTAGCCGGGTTTTTTCCCATTTCTTGTTTTTGGAAGTCTCTCCCTTGTTATCTGTAATTTTTTTTTTTTATGAGTTACAGGCGTAATGGACCAATAAAAACTGACGTCTGCCGCTTTCAAAATAGAGGAAATATAAAAATCGGTTGGTCTATAAATATTTGTATGTAAAGCTAGCAGGTTGTGATGTAGCTCACTGTGGGAGAGATCCGTTCCGAAATGAGTGACTTTTTAAACGCTCGCTTCGTTTCCATTGCCTCCTTCCCCCTTGCGTGGCGCACAGATGCTTAATCTGGAGGCAGCAATGTTGGCTCTGCAAAGGGCAGGGTTCCAGCTGCTGATCTACAGACTGATTTACCCAACCATGGAGAAAGAGAATAATTACGCTGAGCATCTGTTTCGGCCCCAATTTGATCATCTATAAAGCAAAGTCATGACAGCAAGAAAATTGCTTCACCCCAGCAAGTGTTGTGCTTGAGACATGCCTATGGCCATTCGAGTGGCAAGAACAGTTATACTGTAACTCGTAAGGTTTTCCTTGTGACGAGAATAATAGATTTGTTTTCTGTGTGGTAAAATGTCTTAAGCGGTTTAAATTATTTCTAACTCTTAAGGAATCACCCTGCCTCTCCAGATACAGTCTAATCTGTTTTTGGGATAATTAGAGAAGGAACTATCTGAAAGAAGAGTGGTTGAGACAGAGCCGGTGCAAGGGGGTTGGGCGCTCTAGGCACCTTCAGCCTTGCGCCGCCCCCAGCCGCAGCCCTGACTCTCCCCCCGCCAAAAGAAAACTTACAAAATACCTGGTGGTCCAGGTGGGGGCCCGGGAGCGATCTGCCGCTCCCGGGGCCTCGGCTGCCACTAACCAAAATGGCGCCGGTGGCCTTTAGCCCCTACCATGTGACAGGGGCTACTGGTGCCATTGGTTGGCCCCTGTCACATGGGAGGGGCTAAAGGTCAGCTGCGCCATTTTGCTTACTGGAAGCCGAGGCCCCGGGAACGGCAGATTGCTCTCGGGCCCTCCGCTGGACCACAAGGGGGGCGTCGGGAGGGTGGCACGGTGAGGCAGGGGCTGGCAGAATTTTGAAAGGGCACTTTTGCCCTTTCAAAATTCTGCCTTCTGCCGCGGCGCCCCCTAAATCGCGGCACCCTAGGCACAGGCCTAGCTCGCCTAGTGGTTTCTCCGGCCCTGGGTTGAGAGCATGATGAGGAACATTTCTTTGGCTTTCACAGGTGGATCTAATTAGAAGGGTCACAGGTGTGTTGATTCAGGCTTATACAGGCCAATGCAATATACAGTACTGTGCGCTCCGACAGAGGGTAAAAAAAGTAAAAGTCGGCCCACGGCTGTCGGGTTGAAAACCGGACGCTCAATTTTGCTGGCGTCCGGATTCCGAGCCCGTGGCTGTCAGCGGGCTTGAGAACTGATGCCGGCAAAATCAGCCACCGCTCCAGTCCAAAAGGATGCGCTAGGGACGCGCTAGTGTCCCTAGCATCTCCTTTTGCCTGTTTTTACCGCTGGGCCTCATTTAAATAGAGAATCCCGCGCACAGGAGAGTGGACTTTACTGTATCGGCCCGATAGTGTGCTCAGCCGAGCGCACGACTTTAAATGCGCTTGGACACGCGTCCAAAGCCCTCATGTAATAAGGGGATTAGCGCTTCCAAAATGTACGTCCAAACCAGCGTGTAGCTAATAGGGCTCATCCCATGTAAATTCATGTTGATGAGGCTATTAGCTATTACCCACTTATGCAAAAAAATAAAATAAATGTGCGCCCAATGCGCACATTTTTACTCTCAAAAATTAACGCCTTCCCCGGAGCAGGCATTAAGTCTTGAGGAGCCCCTAAAGTTAACAGAAAAGCAGAAAATATCTTGGCAATATTAAGGAGGAGGAACCGAAAAAAGGAGTAAGGGAATAAAAATGTCACTGGCGGTCAGGTTAGGAACACAGATGCTCGTAAAATTGAGCGTCTGTTTTCCTAACCCTCACTGACAGCCACCTCACCTGGGCGCCCAATGTCGAGGAAGCGCGAGGGATGCACGATTTCCCCTCGCACCTCCTTTTTATTGTGGCAGCTCATTTAAATATTAAATCAGGCACCTGGGAGAGGTGGCTCAGCGCGCGTTAGAAGAGCTCGATCATGAGCGCCCGTTTTTGCGCGCGCCGATATTGCATCGGCCTGTTAAGTGAAGTGTGGTAGGTGCCGTTTTATGAACTGTGCACGAGTGAGTCTGAGGAGGTAGATTTGTGGAGAATATTACGGAGGACTTTTTTTCCACAGCGAAAAAGGAAGTTCGTGGTGTCAACTAACCAAGAAAATGGTAAAAGCATAAGCATGAAAACTCAAATGACAAAATTGAAGGGCTACTGTCCTCACTCGATACAATCAAACATACACAATATGTGAGGATTAATTATATTTTAACATTTCATTTATCGTTTTAAAAATTTTTTACTTATCTTGCCTGACAGGCAGTTGATTTGGATATTCACGGGACAAGTTTACACAACGGTGCGGAGAGGTTGTCATGAATTTGGCAAGATAAGTAAAAAATTTTAAAACGATAAAAAAGTTCAAAAATTGGCATATATAATAAAAAGAGTACATTAGTGAAATTGGTAAATGAAGTTACTATTCTAGTGCCATTGCCATCATGAAAGAGGTTGTAGCCCTGTATAGGGCAAGAGCCTAAGCGATTGAGCACACAGTCTGATACCAATTTCTGAAGGTGAAAAACAAACGGATGAAATGTTAAAATATAATTAATCCTCACATATTGTGTATGTTTAAAAGCATAAGCATAACATGATAGCATGGGAGAGGTGGCTAGGTAGGCTCCTGTTGGCTTTCCTACCGTCACCAAAACATGAAAGAAATATTTTATTCAGTGTTAATAACTGCAAAGAGATAAGATGGACTGTGAACATATTTGCTGGAGGAGCAGTCACAGGATGGTTGTTTGTATGTAATGCCGAAGATCAAGGAGGTCCTGTGGTATTGCACGAGGAAGGGAAAATGGGCAAAGAAGATGGGCCTGGGGTCTTTGTTGGCTGTCACATTCTGTTTCCCTGTTTCTATGGTTTGCAAAATAGCAAGATTAGCAGAGGATAGAGGAGACTGGTTAGAAACGAAAGAGCTGAAAGTTGAGCTTGCAGAATACTAGACTTCCTTTCTTAGTTTTCCCATGTTTAGCTATTTATCATCCCTCCAACTTCTCGACTCGTGTCTTCCTCTGCAGTGCAATGTAAATGAAGACCTTTTGCTTGCCTATAGTCCATCTTCTTAAACTTGACCTTGGACGCGGGTCACAGGTTATACTTGTTGGACCTGTTGCAAACAAACTGAATTGTGGATGTTTTTACAAGTTTGTTGTGGTGCTTAGTTCTTTTTTTTCCTTTGCGTTTTGCTCATGCATAATTGTTTCCAAAGGATTGATGTTTAAGTAGAAATTGAATGGAGCGTTGAATGATTTTGCTGATGTAGATATTTATTTTAATTAGATGCCATCTAGCTGTAAGCAGCAGGAAAAAATGTGTATTTTTTTTTAAATAGTGCAAATTGTCAAAGATCAGCAAAAATAGGGATTGCTTGCTTATTAAGTATAAATAGTTCTTTCAAGAAACAGACATACATTATTATTTTTTTAATATGAGTGCAATTTTCAAAAACCTTTATCCCAAGTAAACTAAAATTTGCCCATCATTTACCTGAGGGGCAAGGAGGCAGGCCCAGAGGCTGAGTTAGGTTGAGGGAAGCAGTAGTGCATCTCGTTTTGCATTTTCACAACTCCGTGTCTTGTTTTGCAGGGGGGGAAGGTACCTGCAGACAGTGCAGGTGCAAATTTGGCTATTTTTTCAAAGGGAAAGTAGGCACATACAAAGTACCCAGAGAGTTTGCCCCCATTATATTATGCATATTAAATGCCTCCCCCACTCGCATTTGAATTTTTTTTCAGTGAGTGCTAAAAGCTTTAATTTGTTGTGGGTAGACGGCCTCTTGCACGCCCCTCCTCTCCGCGCCCCCCCCCCCAAAAAAAACCAAAACGTAGCAGTCCATATTCCATGGTATTCAGCTAATGGTGCAGGGATATTATCCAGTGGAATGGGGGTGCTGCTGAACGTACCAGGCTAGGTTAAAGTTGGCTGAGGATAGGTTTATCTGGGTAACTTTAGGATTGCTCTTTGGGAGTCCTAAGGTTATGTTAGTCAGTAATGCTGAAAACGAGCATTTATCCGGCTAACATAGCTGGATTGCCGCTCCGCCTCAGAACTCCCCATTTTAGCCACACAAACAGTAATCTGGCTATCTTGGGGCAGGTGAGCACGGTGGGATTTTCAAATCCCACCATTCTTCTGGCTTTTCCAAACTTAATTGGATGAACAAAATGCTGGATGCAGACTTTGTGGAATCTTTGCTCAGTTTGATGTAATCATAGCAGGACCTCGTGTGCCACCCTCTATAGTCTGTTTAAAGTGTAATATAGTAGGAGGCAGACTGAAACATGACCCTGAATTTCGAGCTCCTGGAAGATATATTGCTTTATGGGACAAGAATAAAATAACGTTGCACTGTGCTGAGTAGAGAAATACCGAATTCCAGGAACAGACTGAATGAGAACACCTGCTGTATTTTGCTTCAACCACCTTTTGTGACCATGTAAGTTAACAGATGCAAACTCGCACTAAGGTCAGCAGGTTTTTGTTTGTTATTGGCTTCGGGATTTATCAGAACGCCTCGCACTACATTTATGGTAAAGAACAGCCATTAGGAAATAGATAAACTTCCTTGGACCTAGTTCAGATCTCGGGTCATCTCTGAGAGTATGGAATCAGATTTATAGTCTAAACTCTTCATTTAAGGAATACCAAAATGTAATTCCACAAACAACGTATGCCAATGTTGTTTAATGTAGCAGCAAAGTCAGCTTTGACCCCAAAAAATGGTAATAAATTGTAAACTGCACTGGTGGAACTCATTTGGATCTGGATTGCAGTATAGAAATTAAATAAATAAATAAATAAATAAATGTGACCTGCCTCCCCACCTCCCCCTCGCTTTTTAGGGCACATAAAATGAGAGCGGCCGCTGATGGCTGTTTGAGAGCTGAGCACAGATCTCTCTGGGTTCAAAATACAAAAATGGCCAAACAGCCGGAGTAATGGGGCCTGGCCCAAAGGCAAGAGCTGTATCTCTTATGCTGGACAGGGGGGAAAAAAACGCCACCACCAGACGCTCCTTCCCCCTTTGTGACCCTTCTGACTGCACCCTGTCTCCTGCTGAATGAAAGGCGCCTCACAGAAAACCCACAACGTGGGAATAAGGAGGCTCTCGCCCTAAGGCAGCTTCACACAGAACAGCTTTCTACTTACTGTTCTGGGCTCGCCCGCAGTCATACAAACCACTGATTTCTCAGGGTTCACAGGTTTCATACGACATTAGCAGCAGTAACAAGGACAGCAACAACAACAACAACAAAGCAGTCTTCCTCTAAAAACATCGTCCCAGTTGACAGCAGAACCTTTCTTCACTCATTTACAGAGGCCAGAGAATTGGTCCTCCATCTTCAGAAATGGATGGCACTTGGTACTCACAAGTCCTCAAGCCGTGCCTTCCCTTGGTAGCCCGTGATTCCTCCCAGGGGCTCCATGGCTCTGCCTAGGAGGCTAGCAGTGAAGTCCCGGAGTCACGCCATGCAGGAAGCGGCTGCAAGGAGAGATCCCCCTCGCCTGGCTTCATTCTAGCATCTAGCCCAAATCTTCAAAGGAAAAGACGCATTTCCTACTCTGATTCCCCCCCCCCCCCCTCCGTGGTTTTCCATCATAACATGCCTTAAAGAGATAAATCATCTCCTTAATAAACCTCTGCCGTAATGCCACATTACCATAACCCCCAAAGTAGAAGTTAAGTGACATCCTTTGGCAGCTCTCCCAGTCACATAAAATAAATACAATTTGCCTGATTTCATGTATATATATGTTTACAATCCAGGTTTACTCTCCTACTGGTTCCAATTTGTGTGACTATTTGCAGATATACATTTGCAAACCTTAAAATACATTGTATGTAAGCTCAAATATTTGCTCCCGAACAGGATCACAGAGATCAAAATGGGGAGAATATTTAGATTCTTAGCAAGCTGCAAATGATTTCAATCTAGTAAAAATGATTCATGACCCGTTCTGGAATGACTAATTATCTGTACCTATTCTCCTTCCCTTTCCCACCAGTCTGGATGGGAGCCAGCATAAATCTCATCCAATTTGCCCATTCTTAGTCACAATTAGGTGCTTAATTTAGACTTCTATTGAGGGATGGGGGGTGTTTGTGCATGAGATTTGAGATTTAGGATTTCTGCTAAATGCCAGGAACTTAAGCCAGGGGCAGCCAACGCTAGTCCTCAAGAGCCACAAACCAAGCCGGGGTTTTCAGGATGTCCTTAACAAATATGCGTGAGATAGATCTGCATACAACAGCGGCAGTGCAGGCAAATCCATCTCATGCCTGTTCGTTATGGAAATCCTGGAAACCCCGGCTTGGTTTGCGGCTCTTGAGAACTAGCGCCGGCGATCCCTGACTTGAGCCTTTCTGAAATTAAGATCCTCAAATGCTTTGAAATAATCGCAAAGGGACTTCATAGGGAACCATGGTTTTTCTCGCCCATTACCAGGCATAGGCCTCCTCTAGCTGTACATTCTGCAGCTTGACCCCCCCCCCTCTGTTTTTTGCCCCTCTGTAAACACAACACCTCCCCATCTTTTTACTTTACAATTCTTTACAGCTTTGTTAACAAGCACCACCAGTTCACTACTAGTGTAGTGCAACCTGTGATTTACTTGTTCGTTTGGGTGGCATCATCCCTAGCTCATTCTGCAATGACCTGGGTGAGCGTAGCTCTCGAAGCAGGTCACAGATGCATCAAGTTAGTCCGGTAAAAAGGTTATCACCTACAACTTGTTTATGACCTTTATTTGTGCCAAGGGGACACGTTTAAACAGCTCACATTATTTGGGGATCCGTAGCCCACAAACGTTGCAGTCAGTATTAAAAGGGAAACAATGTGTACTGGCAACTAAGTGCAAAGCATGCACGCAAAAAGCATCTGCACACTTTGTACCCAACAGAGCCAATGTAATACAACCCGAACTAAAATCAGAGCAAAACCCATTCTAGCATGGGGTTTTCCTTTACTCACACACTAGAAACCCATGACCCCGCTGGATGCAGTAAGCAAATGACATACATGTGTCTTTTAAAAAAAAAGGAAGGCATGCTAAATGGAAGAAGTATGCACTTTTTGTTTTTTCACTCATTGGCCATTTGCATGTCATAAACTACAAATCTGCATTAGAAAATTGTGGTCAAAGCAAGCGGGTAGAGAGGTTTATAATCCCAGAACTGCAAGCCTGTCCTTGGTTTCCTCCCTATAATTCTGCATCCACTGATAGTGTTTAGATAATAGTCTTATGAAAGAAAAAGGCCATGCCAGCTGTTCCGAGCAATCCTCCATATGCCCTCAAGGCGTTGCAGCCAGACGCACCTTCAGGCCGATTCGGTACGGTGCGCTCGGCCGAGCGCACCGTACCGAATCGGCATCTGTTACCCCTTATACTGTAAGGGGTAATAGCGCCTTCAAAACGCGCGGCCAACCTCGCGAAAACTAATAGCGCTCATCACATGCAAATGCGTGTTGATGAGCACTAGCGCTATTAGTTAGTCGCCCGGGATACTCTCAGAAATTAACGCCTGCCCAAAGGCATGCATTAACCATAGACAGCACCAGGTTTCTGTACACCCTCTGACTTAATATCATAGCGATATTAAGTTGGAGGCCCCAAAAATAAAAAAACCAAAAACTTCTTGAAAAAAAAAAAATCTGCCCGCGGGTTGGAAAACAGACACTCAATTTTGCCGGCGTCCGTTTTCCGAACCCGTGGCTGTCAGCGGGTTCGAAAACCGATGCCGGTAAAATTAAGCGTCGGTTGTCGGACCCGCTGACAGCCGAAGCTTCCGCTAATAAGAGGGACACACTAGTGTCCCTAGCGCCTCCTTATTAGCGTGGGCCCGAATTTAGAGAATCGCATGCCCAGGAGAGGAGCGCCGACTCTCCCGCAGTTTATATTGCATCAGCCTGCTTGTGCTTCAGGCTCACGGCTTCTGGAGCTCCAAAGAAATTATTGTGCCCTTAACTGGTGTGCCAGATCTTAAGTGACATACCAGATGCTGTAATTTTAGCAAGTTCTCAGACACAAACGCGCCCCCTCCCACCCTCGAAAATGATTATTTGGGACTGGTGTCATTTTCACCTAGGGCAATCCCAATCTGAAGCAGAGTGCCGCCATTGTCCCCAGCAATAACTGTGAAAATTAAACGCTTCTGCTCCTCTCTGTCAAACACTCTTAGCTGTCAAAACTCCAGGCTTTTGATCCAGATTGAAGAAGAAGGCTGATAAAGAACATTCCCGCTGTCTTCATCGTTGGCACTGATTGTTATGTACAGACTGTGCCGGTTGTTTTTAGACTCTGATGGCTCAATTGCAGGCTGGTTGAAAATCTGAGGGCTGTCATCACTGTCATCCCGTAACTCAGCTCTGGCCAGGGCTTTCCAATATCAGCGGCAGCATTTTTATAAGGCTGAATTTTTTGCTGTCCAGCAAGAAAGAGGTCTCTAACCTCCCTGCTTGCCTTTTGGGCTTGAAGGCTGCCTCCCACCTTCTTCTGCAGGCAAACTCAATGGTATACTTTACAACAAAAGGATAAGACTTGTATCTAATCCAAAATCACTGTCCAGGTCTCGTACAGAGCCATTCCTTCCAGTGATGATGATATGAACACAGGTTGAGACAGGTTCACATCTATTTAACACTTTGCATAAACAAGAACTCATGGGGCTTCTCTGGGATCTCACACTCTAGTTTGGCCACTGTGCCGTCTAAATTCTGGGAACACTTGTGAGGCTTCCCTGAGGAACAATCAGGATCCTGAGGGAACGGGGTCATACAGGAGGCTATCTCTATGGTAGAGCTACCTCTCTTTAAGCCTTCCTGTGGCTCTATAAGCAAATTCCTGCTACTTAGCTACGTAGACCCCCAATTCAAAACCCCCAAACACACTGTTCTCTTTGACAAAACTTCTGTTTCCATTCATGTTTCTCTGTACTGGGGAAGTATAAATTCCTGCTCAGACCCTGGAGTTAAATTTCCCACAGTAAAAAAAAGTTGCATTAGGCAGTTTCCCCTCTATCGCTACTCCCTGCGTCACCTGGAATAGCTGATCACCTTGTTTGCATGGGGATTGAAATGCACCCATGTTAAATCCTAGCACAGATTTTAGCACATGTTTTTTCCAATGCTAAAACTCCTGTTACATGCAGGAGTTGTGTTAGCACGGACAAATCAGTGCAAAACTCCAGGGCAAAATGTTACGATCCCCCCTGTTGCTGCGCTACAGGAGGTATCTCACCTTTTCTTCCGGAGGCCACTCCATAGCCAGGGCCTCGCCTGCGCTCTATCCAGGACTTGCTCCAGGGCCTGAGAGGCCTCGCTGTTCTTGAGGCCTGCCTGTGGCTTGCTTGTGTTTGCTTGGACTTCCTGGTTCCGGCCACACCCTTCTCCCTAGGGGCAGGCCTGCGGCTCTCCACCTAAGTTATAGGGCCAGTGAGGGGCGGTCCAGGTGAACTCCTCCCAGGGAGTCGCCTGCATGCAGCAGTATAAAAGGACTTTTACTTCAGTTCCTCTTTGGATTGAGTCTCACAGTTGTCTGCGCCTCTCCCTTGATACAGGTCCTACGTGGTCTTGTTTGTTCCTGATGTTCCTACCTGCTTTAGGCTGCCAGGAGTGCAGTAACCCACTGCTTCCTCTGGTCCGTGACCAGTCCAGCTGTGCTGGCTGTGTAGGGCGCCCTGAGAGACAGTGCCGATGTCTTGCCTCAGCCCTCGTCTGTGATGTCTTCAGTGTTCTAAGGACTCTGTCTGCCCTCGTCCTCTGTCTGGCCTGCCGCCCAATGCCGTTACCCAGCAGCAGGTCCGAAAGGGCTTGGAACAGTCGGAGGACCGTTCATCAATCAACATTGCGTTGTTGGTTGCCATGGGCGAGCAGGTCCGGCTGAGGGTGACACTCTGTTCCTCATTCCTGCTTCAGTACCTGCCTGGCTCTCCATGCTTGCATCGGCTCACCTCCCACGGTGTGGCTTGGGGCTCCTCCCTGAGTCTTGCCGTGGCCCAAGGGCTCACTCCACCTGCTCTAGAGGCGACCGCGCTCCTCGCGCTCGTAACACAAAATCCATGCTAGGGTCAGTGTGGCTTATTGCATCAGCACTGATGTTTGTGCAGGCAGCCAAGGGGCTGATGCAATAAACCACGCTGACCCCGACCTAAATCCGCCCCTGGGAAGACCTCTTTATAACTTGACTAAAAGTAAGCGTACTGTGGAAGCCTGCATGTACCTTTTTAATTTTTTTTTTTTTTTGGGGGGGGGGGGCAGATTTTTCTCCTTTGAGCTTCCAGCTGAGTTGGAACCAGGGCTGGGATCTTGGTGGCACGACCCTTCATTCACAACTAGCAAGGGATATCACCCTATAGCAGTGATGGCGAACTCCGGTCCTCGAGGGCCACAAACAGGCCTGGTTTTCAGGATATCCACAGTGAATATGCATGAGAAAGATTTGCATGCACTGCCCCCATTATAGGCAAATCTATCTCATGCATATTCATTGTGGATATCCTGACAACCTGGCCTGTTTGTGGCACTCGAGGACTGGAGTTTGCCATCACTGCCCTATATTATGTCATCTGATAATTGCAGTGACAGCTGTGGGGGGCAGTGCACTAGCGCTCTTTCTGGATCCCTGCAGTTGTGGGCCCTGAATCTGGCCAGCCGAAAAATGTGGCTCTTCAACCAACAAAGGGCCATCCTGACAAACCAGCCCCAGAGAGGACTTCCTATATATCACCCTAACCCTTGACTGAACTGCAGAGTTAAAGCAATACCTCTGCCTGGTGACTGATCTGTAATGTCAGTGCACTATCTTGTGCCCATGACTTTAACTGCCACGCTCTTGTAATACCTGAACCCTATGATTTAACTGCAATCAATTCCTATTGTAATCTGCTCTGAAATGGCCAACCAGCCACGGAAGGCAGGATAGAAATCCAGAATCAAATTATATTAAATTGAACCCCAGAGCCTGTTCCCTCACCTCCTGCCTCATGTTAAAAAGTGAATCCGGGCCACATTTATTACTGATGTTTTATTTTTTTTGGAAGAGGAGAGAAAGGTCAGAGCTCCTGCTGATGCTGCTGATGCTCACTCCGTCTCTGCTCTGGATTTTGTTGATTGCGGGGGAAGGGAGCAATTGAATGTTCACTCCTTGCGGCGGTGAGGTTCAGAATCCTGTTTCTTTATGTGGTTGTTGGGGGTGGTGGGTGCTGAGGCTTGCACAGCCTGAGAGCATGGTAAAGCACTGGTGGGAATGGAGAGTGCATGGGGCTGGAAGGGAGTATATTAGAATATGACAGGAGAACAGCAGTTTAATTGTATTAAACTGCTCCGATATTCAGCACCTTCCCTCTTTTCCCCCTTCCCCTCACCCTGTATTTGAACTTGCACCGCAAATATTTTTATCGTCAGAAACCCCATCCACAATTATCCCGGTAAACACATTTTTAGACCCGAAGTATTTCTTTTTTTTTTTTTTTTTTACAGAACCAAGCCCAGGATTTTTAAGTTGCTCTTCCCTGATTTCGCTACCCTGGGCTGAGGAAACCAGGCTGTTGCCGTGAAAACAATAACTCATTCTGAGCTTGTCAGTGAAATAGAAAATGATCATCTCCTCTCATTCGAAAGTCTGTAATAAATAATAAAACAGATTGAAACTGGAGAATTGCATCCATCTTAAAAAAAAAAAAAGTTTTTATTGAAATAAAATACAAGGGCAGAAACTTCACCACCTTTAATCTGCATACTAAATTTCTGTAGAGAACAGAGACCTATGAGGAAGTCCCATTAGTACCTTATTGTTCTTGTTTTGCTTCCAAAGCATCTGTAATTAGGTGCGGGGAAAGCTGTTCTTACAGCCATTTTTATGTTAATGCAAGGTATGGGGCAATAACTGCAAAGTAACTCCTCTCGACTTACAATTTGCCCAGGATCCAGTTCTCAAAGGAGAACAGTAATTGCTTTTTAAACATACACTTGTGGTGAAAACTGTGGCTTTATTGTACTGCTAATGTTATTTATTTTCCCAACAGGTAGCAAATGACGACTCTTTCTCTCAAATTAGGCAGCGATGGTTTGCTTGAGCTGGATTTTTCACCAGAAGGCTAATCCATTTGCTGTGTGTAATAAGAAAAGGGAGAAATCTTAAGCCACTTAGGTTCTGTTCACATCTGGATATTCAGCTGTGAGGGTGACATAGGATAATAACCCCCACCCTTGTTGGTTGGACTGGCAGATCCATTTTTTTCCTGCTGCATGTAGCAACATACACAGCCAAATGCATGGTTATGAGATGCCCTTGTCCTTCAAGTGTGGCAATGTGTTGTCCTCTGCCTTTTATTCCCTTCTGTTCTGCAGTAGGTATCCACTAAGGGGTGGAGTCATTCACCTCTGGAGGCAGAAACATTTCAGTCAAGAATGTGTTTTCCACCACAGGCAAATACTAATGATCATATTCTGAATTTGGAAACAAAAACCCCCAAATCTTTTCTTTGTATGCTGGGATTTAGGCTTGCCCCTTGCTTTTCATCTAAGGTTGCCACCTAATCCGGGTCAGCTCTGACAGACTGCTCCAGTTCTGGTTGTGCTCCATTTCCTCTGTGGATCCTAGTTGCAAAACCAGAACTCAAGGAGCCTGTCTGGGGTGACCTGGGTCAGATGGCAGACCCTATCTCTGGCACAAACGACATTATCGGTTTTATTACAGCCTGCACAAGGCTCATGTATTCTTTTTTTTTTTTCCCAACATGCAAAGTCGTGCCACTGAGGTCGGCAACATCTGGAATTGGTTGGCGAACGTCCAATCTGAATGTATTGAGCGAAAGCTGTTTCCCTAACGTGCGGTCCCCTGCTCAGCTTCATTTTAATATCCTCTGAAACATTTTTGCAGCCTGGAAACAACAAAGGAAAAAAACAGTAGCTTGAAAAAAAAAATCCTGTTAAAATTACCCCATTCCCAATTACCCATAGCTTAGGAAGGTAAAAAGCATAAACAGCTATAGTCTTGAAAGATAAAGGCAAAAAGATTCCATTTTTCCCCGTATCTGCACTCTACCTTTTCAATCTATGCACACCCCTCCTGTGCATACTGGCAACTCAGATGGCAAACCCCACTTCTCTTTCTCTTACTCCCCTTTTGCAGTTCTTTAGGGTCTGGCCTGACAATTCCCAAAGACAAGGATTCCAGTTTTCACCATTTATTTATTTATTTATTTATTTGTTTGTTTTTATATACCGACATTCGATCGAAATATCACATTGGTTTACAAATAACTGAACAAATAAGGCAGGGGGCTGCTTATTTTACATTGTAACATCACAAGGAGAAAAGAAAACGAAATGACCCCAGCACTCATACTTTAGCTTTGAAACTTGCTGCGGCACAAAACTCGTAAGCTAAGCACCCAAAAAACATACCATGCATATGGTCACTCGCACCGGCTTTTTGTGTCAGGCAGAGTTTTGCTGAAAAAGTATGCATGTTGCTGAGAACATGCCATCTCCGTGTGTACTTTTCTTCCCCCGTGACCTAAATGCACCCCCCACCCCCCGCCCCTGAGAACGCCTCCGCTCAGGGCGACTAAAACCAATGACTTTTGGCACACTGAGCGAGGGCAGACCGCTGATTCACGCGGGGAAAGCACTTTTTTCTCTGTGTAACTAGCTTTGGAAATAGTCCACCCCAAGTACTGCTAACCAGTCACCTCTCGAGACCCTCTGAGCACTGAAACACATGCTCATGAAGAAGAGAGGATAGAGCAAGATTTTGTAAACAGCTAATTTAACTACAGCTCAGTGGTTTCTTACTTCTAATTACATGGGCTGAATTAATTTGCATGCTTTGATAGAAGGCATTCTTTTCTCATCCATTAATTCCTAGGTTTATTTTTTTTAATTCTCTGTTGTAAATAAGTTTGCAATGGTTTCAATCCACGTTCTTAGGAAAAAAATGTTTTTGTAAGTCTCACATTCCTCATATTGTGCATGTATTTGCATTTAGCCTATGCCCGCATCTTGAGGGCTGCTGACGCCATGATTGGCGTATCATAATATTTCAAATATTTCATCAACAAAACAATCTCTGAAAAGGTTGAAGGGTTTGACTCTAGGCTAGTGGAGCTTGATGGGATTAGTGAAAAAAAAATTGCAAAAAATGTTTTTCTTTTTCCTAAACTATTTCCCCTGGTAAGAAACAATAGTTATTTTTAGCAGGACGAACCTCTGACAGTTCCGCTGTAGTCACTGGGTTTGGCCATGCTTTTTGAAAGGTATGTAAAGCTGCAAGTGCACTTTCAAATCAGGGCTTTGTCTCCATGACACATGAACTGAAAGGAGAAGTGCATTAAATCCAATGACTCAGACCTGCATTGCGAAGAATAGCAAGTGTGAAGCAGTTTTTAGCAAGCCTAAGGAAAGATGTTGTCATCCGCGTGGAGGGCGGGATGACGGATTAAGCATGGGGATCTTGTATGCTTTATCTACCCAGGATGGTAGGGAACCAGTGACCACAACAAAAACTGATTTAGATAAAAAGCAATATCCTACAACTGGTCAAGATATTATGGCTGGCAGCTGGGATATGTCCTTGCAGCGTGGGCCGGAATAACTGGGCAGATAATCATCTACTGTGTTACTGTGTCATGCTAATGCATTAGTTGCATGAAATCTGACCTTATTAGAATGAGTTGCTGCTCCCATTCACGGATGGAGGAGTGATGATTGACAGATTCCATAACTTGTTTAATTGATGTCTGAAAACCTCAAAGTAATGCAAGTAAGAGTCGGCAAATGCCAGCAGGCTCGCCTTCATGAACTCTACAGCATATACAGCAATGGCTGGCAGTATTATGGTTAGTTGGCATAAGTCTCTGTGTCTTTGTTTTTAAATTAGGTGTTGGAAAAAGGGAGGGTAGTAAACACGAAGGGCAATTTTCAGAAGCCATTTACTCAATTAAATACCAGTTTAGCTGGGTAAGGGGTTATTTTGTAAGGCTTATCGTGTGCAATAAGCCGCTATCACACGCGAAAGCCGGCAGCAATAACACCGTGGTGATGCGATGGCTGCCGGCTTTCGCAGGCCCGCCCCCCCCCCCTCACCCCCTGTTACCGCTGGATTCACCATTCTGTACGAGAATGGTGAATCCAGGCCTAAATTGGTAAACCCAGCTTTTGGCTAAAAGTAGACAACGGGGACCAACAATGGTCTCACTCTCAGCCCAATAAAAAGTACCCAGGACCGGGGAAATAACATGCATAGATTATATTTTCTAGGCGTGTTATGGTGTATGGATAAAATATCTGCAGACAGAGCAGGTGCAGATCTCCGCAGGTTCTTTCCCCCGGGGTAATGTTCCATGAGAAAGTACGCTCAGATGTCTTTTCTGAAAATTGGTGCATCTAGGCATCTAAGTAGGCAGGTTTGAAAATCGCTCCCAGTGTGTTCAAGCTGTTAAATAAAATCATGTTCCTTCCTGTAAATATAAGTAAATTGGTAACCTGGAAGAGGAAAGAAGCTGGAAGGAGGCATAAGAGAAAAAAAAGACATTGTGGAGATAGAAAGGAACTGAGGGAGCTGGAGAAAAGCCGCAGAGACCAATTGTGGTATTGGAGGAAAAAAAGAAACCTGCTGTACGTGTCGTGTGTGGCCAGGCATGCTGCCACTTTCATTTCCAACACAGAGACTTGAAAAATTCTGAGCCATCATTTGGGCCCTCAGCTTGCCTAATTTTTTTTTTTCTTATTCAGTGGCCTTCCTAAACATTAAAGAGACACTTCAGCCTTGTTGACACAAAAAAACTGGCAAGCCCAGATTGCGCCTCTTGGAGGGTGATTAGCACTAAACTATAGCATTATATATATACCCTTGAAAGGTGATGATGAGATTTGGCTTTTAAAGTTGTGTGCTTATTTTTTGGTCTATGCTTCCATGTATCCCGCTTTGGAATCCATCCAAATGCCTTCCTGAGAGCTCTACAGGGTTTGAAGGAGGACCAAGCTCTCCAAGCACATGCTCTACCCTAAATCAGGAGTGGCCAACTCCGGTCCTCGAGAGCCTCAAACAGGCCAGGTTTTCAGACTATCCACAATGAATATGCAGGAGACAGATTTGCACACAGTGGAGGCAGCGCATGCAAATCTGTCTCCTACATATTCATTGTGGATATTCTGAAAACCTGGACTGGTTGTGTCTCTCGAGGACTGGAGTTGGCCACCCCTGCCCTAAATTATGGAGGCCATAAACTCTTATTTTTTTGTTACGTTATCTTCTCATTTTGATGGTGTGATGGTGCTCAGTGTTCTGTGTTCGTGCTGTGCCCTCTTAGGTACAGCTCTTTTTTTAAGTAAAACCTGGGGGTTTTTTTTCAGTTGTTTTGGTTTTTTGGCCTAGTTTTTCCTCATTTCTCCTTTTTTTCTTCCTGTTCATTTAGAACCAGTGCTTGGATTATGGTGCCATGATACTTCATTTCACAAATACCCAGGGATTTTTCTTTCTTGACTTTATCACCCATTATCAGATATAGAAACATATAAACAGAGAAACATGATGGCAGAAAAAGACCCTTTGGCCCATCCAGTCTGCCCGTCTGTCGAATTAATTTAGCATTGTAATTCCCATCAATTCCTTAGAGATCCCCTGTATTTATCCCGTGTTTTCTTGAATTCAGATACTGTTTTTGTCTCCACCACCTGCACTGGGAGGTTGTTCCATGCATCTAATACCCTCTCTGTAAAGCAATATTTCCTAAGATTACTCCTGAGTCTACCCTCTTTCAACCTCACCTCATGACCCTTCGTTCTAGAGCCTCTTTTCCAATGAAAAAGGCTCACTTCCTGTGCACGGAAACCTTTGAGATATTTGAATGGCTTTATCATAGCTCCCCTATCTTGCCTTTCCTACAAGGTGTACATGTTTAGATCGTAAGTCTATTATTTAGAACAAAAACCATTACCCATTTTAATAGCCACTTTCTGGACTGACTCCATCCTGTTTATAACCTTTTGAAGGTGCGGTCTCCAGAATTGTACACAGTATTCCAAGTGTGGTCTCACCAGAGACCTATATAGGGGCAATATCACTTCTCTTTTTCTGCTGACCATTCCTCTCCCTATGCATCCAAGCTTCTTTCTGACTTTTAACATTACTTTTATCCACCTGTTTGGCCACCTTAAAATCATCAGATACAGTTACCCCCAGATCCTGTTCTTCCTTTGTGCTTGGAAGAATATCACCTCAATTATTGTACCTTTCCCTTGGATTTTTGTTTGCCTAAATGCATTACTCCTCATTTTTCAGCATTAAATCTTAGCCGCCAGCCCTTAGACCATTCCTCAAGCTTCGCTAGATCCATCCTCATGTTTTCCACAGCTTCCTGGCTGTCCACTCTGTTCTGGATTTTGGTATCATTGGCAAACTACAAACCTTCCCTGACAATCCTTCCTTTATGTCGCTCACAAAAATGTTGAAAAATACTGGTCCAAGGACATCCATGTTCTCAGAGAAAACTCCATTTATCACTACCCTTTCTTGCCTCCCTCTCAGCCAGTTTCTAACCCAGTCTCTCAGTCTAGGTTCTATACCAAGGGCACTCAATTTATTTATAAGTCTACTGTGTGGAACCGTGTTAAAGGCCTTGCTGAAATCCAAGCACATTACATCTCGTGCTCTCCCTTGACCCAGCTCTCTGGTCACCCAAAGAAATTGCTCAGATTCATCTGACAAGATTTATCTCTGGTAAAACCATTCTGCCTTGTATCTTGCGATCCATTTGATTCCAAAAATTGCACTATTCTCTGTTTTAGCAGCATTTCCATTAGTTTGCTCACCACAGAGGTCAGACTAACTGGCCTCTACTTCCCAGCCTCCTCCTTACTTCCACTTTTATGAATAGGAATCACATACGCCCTTTTCCAGTCCTCTGGGACTACTCCAGACTCTAAAGAAGCATTGGAAAGGTCAGCAGGTGGAGCTGCCAGGACATCTGTAAATGTATCCCATCTGGCCCAATCACCTTATCTACTTTAAGTTTAGTTAGCTCCTCACACACTTTTCTGAAAGTCGTTTGAGGCTTACCTCACTTCCAGTCTTATTTGTGTTTGTTTGATATGGTCCTGCTCCAGGCTCTTCCACAGTGAACTCTGAACAGAAATACCTGTTAAGTAATTTTGCTTTTTCCTCATCAGCCTCTACATATTCCTCCTCTTCGCTTTTGAGTCTTACAATGCCACTTTTGCACTTTCTTCTATTACTAACATATCTAAAAAAGTCTTCTCCTGCACGTTTTACTGTAATTGCGATTTTTCTTCTATTTTAATTTTTGTATTCCGGCTACTTTTGCAGTTTCTCTTAATTTTTTCCAGATATTGTAGCCTGCTTTCCTCTTTCTGTGATCTCTTTTAGTTTATGAATACTAATCTTTTCTCCCTTACCTTTTCAGCTACTTCTTTAGAAAACCATAATGGTCTTTTTTTTCCTCTTCCCTTTATTTACTTTCCTCGGGCCCTTTCAGCTGTAAAGTTTTGTTGTCTCATCACCTCTGTCTTTTCCTTCCCCACCTTCCCTTTACTGAGTAATATGCAGGCAGATGACTTTGTACTATTTAAACTGAATTTAGCTACGCCGTTTCTTCGCTGACCTGATAAAAAGAGGAAAACTCATGATAGCTTGTTACAGATATATTAACTTAGCCCAATAAAAAGGTATTGCCTACAACTTTTTTGACCCCTTAATTTCACTTATCTAACTGGACTAACACAGCAACTGCAATTCGTTGTTGCCTTTTAAGACATCCTTCCACCACCACTCCATCCATGGATTTTTCCCCTATTAACAGTCACTCCTCCACTACTGTTCCTAGTTTGGTCACTACAGCTACAGTCCCAAAGTCTGGAGCTAAAGCCACAGGCCTCCTTCTGGAACATAAGCTCTAAATCCACCTAACAGATGTCATCCTCATGGATGACCATGACTTACTGAAGACCAGTATCTCCAGTCTTGGATAACCTGGGTTACAGAAGACCTTATCCAAGAATCAAATCAAGGAACCTCCCCATGGCAGCAGGCCAACCTGTAAAAGTTGTTCTTATCACATGATCACATAATGTGACTGTGAACAGCATATAGCACAAAAAATATATTCACATTGACTTGCATTTCCTGTGACTTATATATTCAACTTTTATTCACTCTTTTTTTCAGCTTAGTTGATGCATTGTGATGCTGTTTTTGCCCAACAGAATCTCTCCAGTAACAACACGTTCAAACTCTGTTCTGCAACATTCTTTTTCTTTCTTATTTCCTTATGGACATAAGGAAATTTTTATACTCCAGTCTATTTGCATACATTTCCCTTATTCTTGTTGAACAAGAGTACTAAAGGTAAGACTATAGTCAGTATTACTTAAGTAACAATGAATAAAACCAATTGAAGCTTCACTCATTTTGCAAGCAAGATGATCCTTATCTAATCAAATATTATTGCTGTCACAAACCATATGGTCGATGCTTGATTCTGCTCCATATTACTTCTTGCTAATGTTATTGCCTCTTTTTTTTTTTTTTTGCATCCCATGTTCAGATAAGGTGAGGATGTAGATATTGTCCTCCTAATTTAAAACCTTATCCAGATCTTTCAGTACAGATTAAATTATAAAATAGAACACTGAACTGCAGAAACATCAAAGGGCAAGTTCACAGGGCATTACAGTTCCAGTTGCTCTTGATTCCCATGGATGCAAATGTGCTTAACCTCTGCTTTAATCTGACCGCTGCATCTGCTCAGTGAGTCAGTGAAAGGACATGTTACTGCAATCGGCCTTCCCCCCTCTTGCATGTATTGCTGTGGTAAAGATAGCATAAGCGTAGCCCCTTTCCAGGCAGGCTCTTTGGCACGGGGCATACACGTGGGCACTGCCCCATGACATAAGGTTCCTGGCACGGAGGGAGGGAGGGAGGAAGAAACATATTCTTGAAAGGCCTTTAGGGTTTTTTCTTCCCACGGGGCTCTTAGAAACATAGAAAATGATGGCAGAAAAGGACACAATTGCCCATCTCGTCTGCCCAGCAAGCTCACGTCTTATATGATTCACAGACCATCGGGGTCTAGGCCTTGTAGATTACTTGTTTGAATTGTGTCCTGGTTAACTGGTTAAGGGTAATATGTGTCGCATCTGTAAGTCACCACCCCCCCCCCCTTGATTACTTGTATACCTATACTTCCTTTTGTGGATACCAGTCCAGTAAACGTCACAAAAATACCTCACAGAGTCCAAGATTGCTGTTCAATAATAAAATTCTTTACTGTCACTGATGGTAGGAAAATAAAGTCTAATTGAGTTCACAAAAAATAAAACTCGGTTACTCTTCTTCGGATGCCACAAAAGCCCACAAGAAGTAAGCTCTTTGGACATGTACCCTTCCTCCGTGGGCCCTCCCAATATCTTTTTTGTGAGAAGGTTATCTTCTCTTCTCCTTCACTCGTCAGTCAGGACAAAGGAACTCCTTTATGAACTCTTTGTCATTCAGGTACTCCTTTGATTCTTCCTCTTGCCTTTGATCTCCCAAAGGTCAATCCCCTCACAAATTCTGTTTCTGAGGCAATTCTTGACTTCTAGGACCCCCCCTATCCTGCCCCCAGACTCAGAACTGCTCTCAAAACTCATTGCAATCCCAGGATTTCACCTCTTCTCCTTTTCCAAGACACCCCTCTGATATTAATGAGCGCACACTCCTCTAGGTCTTTTTGCCCAATGGAGGGAAAAACCCACTGCAGGGAGAGACACTCACTTCCTCAGGCCTGTGCTAAGGCTGACTCTTCATCCAAACACATGCAGAGATTTTATTTACTCCTATGACCCCTCCCAATGGGGAATGTCCCTCCTCCTTAAACTCCTATTACTTTAATAGAGGCAAGGTCTGGTTGAGACCTCTGACACAAACTGAGGACACTCAGACCAGCTGAAGCCACTACAGCCATGTTTTATAAGGGTCAGAACTGCTATTAAGGGCAGAATTAAGTCCCCATCACATCAGGAATTTGCATACCTATACTCTGGAAGCCTAAAAAGCGTGCATTTCAGTATTTGAAGAGGCTTCTAAAACTTTACGCTCCAAACTGGTTATATGAATTTGCAGACACGGCCCACAGAATATATTTCTGTTAACATATTTATGTCTCTCTTTTCGCTTTTCCTTTGACTGTTATGACCCTGTACTCATACAGATTTATTACAGAGGCACATATGGAAGAGCGGCTGCTTCTGAAGCAGCAGCAGTACCACTTTGTAGTAGTTGGTAGGAGAGAGACTGATAAAGAGCTTTTCTCTGAAATGTCAGTCTTCCCTTCCGGCAGTAAAGATTTATAAATGCATTGGCTCGAGGAAATATTTTGTAATCAGGCACCAGTCAGTAATGTGGCTCTCCTGCTCCCCTGATGTTTTGGAAACGGTTGATTTGAATTAACCTTCTCTAGATTCCCAATTCATTCAGAGTTGGCAATTTTTTTATTTTTTTTTAAAGCTCAGACCTCCTGAGCACTTTTGCTGGTAGGTGAGAGGCCACCGTATTTCCATTGGGCTTAGTTCCAGCTTCTGAAGTTATTTGAGGGGGTTTTTTTTATATCCTGCGCTATTTCTTTATTATGAGGGCTGCCTAGGGGAGAGGGCCTTTTGCGATGAGGAGATGCTTCTGGGCTGGCCTCACATGAAGGATGGAAAGCGATGTTCCCTGCTTCTGTTCAGACAAATTCCCCTCCCCCCCCTGTCTTCTCATCAAGAACTCAGCCTTGTGCAGAAGGTTCCCTCACCTGGGTCCTGTGTTGTATGAGGGACTGAACAGAATCAAGCAAACGCCAATCAGTGGAGCCAAAGACTGTGTGTTTGGTAAACAACACTTCTGACTTTAAATCCTGTATCCCTGGGCCCATCCCCCCCCCTCCCACATTGAGAAAAAGGGAAATGTGACTTTTCAGCAGCTTGGGGGGGGGACGGACGCTGGCAGCTTCTTCCTGCTCCTCCAGGCCTCCATCTCAGTCGGAGGCAGGGCTGGGATCTGCCACCACGAGCCTTCATTTTTCTGCCACTTTACCGCCCCTTTCCAACTCAACCAGCCCAGTGACTGCAGCGCCGTGCTGGACCCCCTGAAACGATGGGCCCCTGCGGCTGGCCAGTAGGTGTCGCCGTTGTGCCCTTACTGGAACTCCCCTGCCCCAGGGTCTGTTAGCACTGGCCTTCATAACATCCCCAGCCCCAGCCGACTCAGAGGCCGGCCCAGTAAGCCGTGCGCATTAAAACCATGCGTGATGAAATTCAGCGCCCAGGTTCTTAACGCAGATTAAAATTGTATTCTTAACTCCTGATTCAGCAAGCTGATGCTATGCTAATGCATCGGGAGTAATAATAAAAAAAAAAGGGCACAGACTGAACACATATTTTAACTGGAGGGGAGGGGACTGAATGGCAGATGTGTGCAGTCGTCGGAGAAGGACCAGGGGATGGGATCTTGTGCCAAACACACATTTTACACAGAACACGCTTTTTTAACTCCTGATGCATTGGCATAGCATTAGCTTATTCCATCTGGAATTTAAAAAAAAATTACTGGGCCTTAAAAACGTGAACTGAAAACCAGCACAGTTTCTTAACGTTCAGATTACTGCATTGGCCTGTCAGCACTCCAGTTTTACTATCATCACTTAGAGGATAACTTTCAAAGAACTCAGCACAGCTTCATACTATATATGTGTGGAGATCTACTACAGTTTTTTACAACCTACACGTATCTGGTCCACGCAGATTATAAAATATGCATATGTTCACGCCCCCCTCAACATATGCACTTTGTTTCAGTGCACGCAAATATCAGTAATGCATTGAAAGCGTGTACTATTTCTACATATTTTATAAACATATGAACGTATATTTTACATGGGAAAAAATATAACTTTTTCGTAAAACCCTAATTTATATATGGAAAGGAATGTTTTAAAAAATGTGTGTGTTTTTGAAATCATCAGTTTGCTGATATCTCCACTATTTCACCTATTCCATCTCCAGTTCATTAAGACCCTCCTAGTACTTCCCCTTGAACCTCCTGTCAGTTCACCCAGATCTCCCACCCAACAACAGCAGACAATAGACGACTCGGATATCAATTGCGTAAAATAGCGCTAATAAATTTCCTAATGTATTCCTATAAATCTCTTCTAAAATAGCAACTTACAAATGCACCTCATGGCCTCTCCCAGGAATGCCCTTTCGTCATGCAAGTAAATATGCGCATGAAACCAAACACACGCACCTACATTTGATGTTTATAAAATAACTCGTATGAGTGTATAAGCCACTTACACGTGCATATGCTGATTTTACGCGCTTAAACTCCTTTGAAAATTACCTTCTTAATCTGTTATACTACTGGCAGTGCTTATCACACAGACTGTAATTATTGTGAAGACATTGTCATAGAAAGATGATAACTAAACGGAGGCTCGTTGATACTTTATTGGTTGCATAATGTCATTTTAATTTGTATTTCTGCACTAAAATCGGGGAGAGAAAGGTCAAACATGCTGTAAAACGAACCCCCATCTTTCTGAGAACCTATGCTGATTATGAAATGCATAGATTCAAAACACCCTGTGTTTCCTCAGTCTTTATTTAAAAATAATATACATTCGGACTAGCTGACAGAAAAGTTGCCCTTGCTGATGCTGTCAGCTCTGGGTGTGTGGTCCTATTGTTAGTAACTGCAGACAAAATCACAGTTTGTAGTAAAGTTACTACTCCTGTAATGTTTCGGTTAACCCATACTAGCAACTGCGCCCTTCTCTGAAATTTTGATAGGTCGTATGAGAGATAGTGTGCGTTCTGCACTGCGCTTGGAAAAGGGCAGCCGCAAGGGTCAGAGGTCAACAGGGAGCAGAGGTGAAGGAAGACACTATGAAAACAGTGGCAATTCTAACTTATTGTGGAGAGTATTTTATAATATTTTTTGCCCAGCTTTCCAAAGGAAGCTCAGGGCACACTGAGAAATCAGGTATACTACTTCCCTTTCCCAAAGAGCTTATAATCCAAGTGATTACTTGTGGCAGTAACTTGCCCAAGGTATAAGATTTGGTATACCCGAGACAGTGCAGCGCAGTCAGCACAGAATAGCTGGCATTGAGTCAGTTGAAGCATTTACTCTTAAGTGTGTCGCCTCCCCCTGCTGTGAGGTAAAACATGCTTGAGGCCTCACTCATATGGATGGCTAGATAAAACGTGTCACTTCCTTATTTCTATGTAATGTTTTGCAACTCTGCTGTGCTGGCCATGTTAGTAGACCAGCTTGCAGACTTGCGCTCCATTCCCCTTCATTGTTTTCTGATGCGTGCATTTGTTTTTCTGTATTGACACCAGGAAGTAGTAAAGTTGGGTCATTCCTTTTACTGGGCACCGCTTTCCTGTATTTATTTAAAAAGGGAAGCAGCAGATAGTTTCGTGAAAGCAAACATGTTCGGCATTTATTTTTTTCCATGCATGCTCTGGTAGTTGTTAGCGACTAACAGGAGATGAGTGTAGACCTAGTGTGTGATCAGTTTGCTTTTATCCATGGCCATGACAAATGAGAACGCACGGTCTGCGAATGTCAACATGTAAAGCACAAGTCATCACTCTGATGTCAGAATGGCACTGTATAAAATTATTTCAGGTGTACGCTTACTATGGTCCCCATTCCCAGCCATATCCTAGATACCGGTTATCACCTTGACCAACTGGATTTGTTTTCTTGACCATGGGTGTTGCGCATTCTGTAGAACACCAGAATCTTAAAGGTAGATTTTAAAATGAGTGCGCGCGTGTCCATGTGCTTGTGGTTCTCAGTGTGCACACATGGACGTGATCATTTATAACATGCATGCGTTGGCAAGCAGAGAGCTATGCTGGATATGCGTTGAAGTGAAGTATCAGGCTTATTTGGTTTGGGGTAGTAACCGCCGTAACAAGCAAGTTACTCCCCGCTTTTTTGTGAATGCAAATCCTTTTTTCCACATTTCCTCTTGCTGTTGAAGCTTAGAGCAATGTTCGAGTCACATTAACCATGTGTATGTTTATTGAATAAGGGTATTATCTCCAGGTAGTAGTCGTCATTCCCGCGAGCCACCTACTCTTCATTCATGTCCTCTAGACTTTATGGATCCAGTGTTTATCCCACGCCCCTTTGAAGTCCTTCACAGTTCTGGTCTTCACCACTTCCTCCAGAAGGGCATTCCAGTCATCCACCACCCTCTCTGTGAAGAAATACTTCCTGACATTGGTTCTGAGTCTTCCTCCCTGGAGCTTCAAATCGTGACCCCTGGTTCTGTTGATTTTTTTCCAACGGAAAAGGTTTGTCGTTGTCTTTGGATCATTAAAACCTTTCAAATATCTGAAAGTCTGTATCATATCACCTCTGCTCCTCCTTTCCTCAAGGGTGTACATATTTAGATTCTTCAGTCTCTCCTCATAAGTCATTCGATGAAGACCCTCCACCTTTTTGGTCGCCCTTCTCTGGACCGCCTCCATCTTGTCTCTGTCTCTTTGGAGATACGGTCTCCAGAACTGAACACAGTACTCCAGGTGAGGCCTCACCAAGGACCTGTACAAAGGGATAATCACTTCCCTTTCCTTACTCGATATTCCTCTCTCTATGCAGCCCAGAATTCTTCTGGCTTTAGCTATCGCCTTGTCACATTGTTTCACCGACTTCAGATCATTAGACACTATCACCCCAAGGTCTCTCTCCTGCTCCGTGCACATCAGCCTCTCTCCCCCCATCGAATACAGTTCATTCGGATTTCCACTCCCCATATGCATGACTCTGCACTTCTTGGCATTGAATCTCAGCTGCCATATCTTCGACCACTCTTCCAGCTTACTTAAATCCCGTCTCATTCTCTCCACTCCTTCCGGCATGTCCACTCTGTTGCAGATCTTAGTGTCATCCGCAAAAAGACAAACCTTACCTTCTATCCCGTCCGCAATGTCGCTCACAAAGATATTGAACAGGACCGGTCCCAACACCGATCCTTGCGGTACACCGCTTAAAACTGCTCTCTCTTCAGAGAGAGTTCCATTTACCATCACACATTGTCTTCTGTCCATCAACCAGTTTGCAATCCAGGCCACCATCTCGGCACTCACTCCTAAGCTTCTCATTTTATTCACCAGACTCCTGTGCAGGACCGTATCAAAAGCTTTGCTGAAATCCAAGTAGATGACATTGAGTGCTCTTCCTTGATCCAATTCCTTGGTTTCCCAGTCAAAAAAGTCAATCAGATTTGTCTGACAGGATCTTCCCCTGGTGAATCCATGCTGCCTCTGGTCCAGCAATTCTCCCAATTGTAGATAGTTCACTATTCTCTCTTTCAACGGTGACTCCATTACTTTTCCCACCACCGAAGTCAGGCTAACCGGTCTGTAGTTACCAGCTTCTTCTCTGTTTCCACTCTTGTGAAGCGGGACCACCACCGCTGTTCTCCAATCACTCGGCACCACTCCCGTTTCTAAGGATCTATTGAACAGGTCACACAGTGGACCCAACAGCACATCTCTGAGCTCCCTCAGTATCCTGGGATGAACCTCATCAGGCCCCATAGCTTTGTCCACTTTCAGTTTCCCCAGCTTTTCCCATACATTCTCTACTGTAAATGGAGTTACATCTACTCCACTCCCCTCCAGTTTCTTGTTAACTAGCGATGGTCCGCGCGTGCATATGCGGACGGCCCATGACTCGTGCGCTCAAAGGATGAGAAATTTCAAAACTACGCACGGCAATGCGATTGGGCCTTTGCCCAGTTCCCTCCCAGTCCGCTCCAATTAAGGAGCGGACTGGGAGGAAACTTTCCTAACCCTAACCCTATTCTTCCTCCCTCTTCCCCTCTTCTCCTCTCCTCTCCTCTCCTCCCCAACCCCTAAACCCTCCCTAGCTTTTCCAATTTTTTTTATTTTAATACTTTCTGCTCCTACTGAACAGAAGTATCTTCCGTGCAATGGCCAGCTGCCAGCTCGTGCTTCACCGGGACTGGGCCTAATGGCCACTGTCCCTGCCGGCACCTCTATCTCATGCATATTCATTGTGTGTGTATTTTGAAAACTGACTGTCCTGAGGCCTAGGTTGAGAGCCCAGATCTATGCAGATAAACAAAAATGAATACATTGAGATAACAGGAAAAGTGAGGCCTTGATCATATGTTCATTCATTGAATCATATGTTTTAGAAGAATCAGCCCCCAAATTCTGTAAGCTAGGTGTAAGGAACCTTTGGTTTTCCTTGCCAGAAGGAGAATACTAGCTTGCTTAGAAGGGTCAGAGGGATTAGTGAAGAGGGTTTGGGGTTTTGACTCCCCTAAGTGGGAGCAGTAGATGGTGTGCTCTAGCAGTCTAGAAACCCTTGCCACCATCTTAGGGCATGGCTGTTGGGTTGGATTTTGGATGTGTTTCTTGAGTTACCCTGCTGTGGGTCTGCCCTGCTTGTGCACGTTTGATTATTTTTCCCAGGGAGTAAGGACTCTGAAACATTTTCTTCACAGACGCCTAGGGAAAGGGAGTTGGAACAGACAGCCTTGCCGTTTTGTTTTGGTCCACATTTTTGGGAGACTTTAATTTGTGAGAAGGAAGCTTTTCCACTCTTCCTGTCTCTTATTGAATTTCCCCTTTTTTTTAGTTATTTTTTTCTGCGACTTTGCCATCTGAGAATCCCAGAGCCCGAGATCTTATTATTATTGTGAATCTACGGAGGTGGAGACTTTCATCCAGAAAGAACCTGAGCAGTAGTTGTATCATCATTTCACTGAGGAGAACTGGATTCCCATCTATATCTCGAATGAAGGAATTTAAGGTATTATTCAAGAATAATTTATCTACTGGCCAGTGTGTCTGTACTTGGGAGGAGAGGGCCTGCTTGGTGCTTCCAGAAGGAAATCTAAGATATGTATGAAAACTGCAGGAGAAGTGTGAGAACTAGAACTAAATTTCTCCCCATTACTTAGTGGGGAAGAGGCTTAAGTTAAATCTGCGAGTTGTAAGAAGGAATAGAACTTTCATCAATCTGAGTAATTGAAGAGGAGAAAAAATCATTAAGTAGTTGTCTTGATCAAATTAAGACTTTTACTGGAAGAGTCAAGTCACAATTTATTACATTTTTTCCATAATGTACATCTATTTAATTTAACATTAAAGAGCTGTGAACAGCATTTTTCAGCCATTTCATCAACTATCAATAAAAGAAGTTGGAAAACCCTCATATCATTGCTGTTTATGAAAGGACACAAGGGGCTGTGAGTTTGTGATCTATGCAAAAGGACCTCGATGCTAAGCTTGCTTCTACAGGGAGCTCTGGGCCACTCAGAAGTATCAGCTATCCTGGAGAACTGATGTGGGCAGAGTCTAATCTTTAACTGAGTGCCTTTGGGTTCAGTGTCTGGGTTTTATCCCACTCAGAGGCTACATAGGTAAGATATAAATCAAATTTGGGGGTCAATGCATTAAAGGATTTTAGTGTTAAAACCCATGTTTAACGCACATTAATGCCACCAATATGGGCATTACCTAATGTCCATGCACAATACGTGTTACGTGGATGCATGCTAGTATTGCCATGCGGTAATGCCAATGCAAATATAAATGACTTGTTTAAAAAATAAACATGCTACTGGCCTATCCAGCATCAATACCATCTAATGCGGTCATACATGTGACACCTTAACTGGAGTTTTGAAGGTCCCTTTCCCCAAAACACAATTTGTCCTCTGGGTCTCCTTTCCCTCACCCACCCCCTTGAAGGCATCTAGCACCCTCACCTACTCCAAAACAAGCAATGAACCCCAATAAAAGTGGTGCAATGTACAATTTAAAATGAAATGCGCCGCTTTATGGCACCATTTAAAGGTGGAAGGCCGAGCTGGAAAATGTGGTGTGATGAGGGTGGAAACTCTCCCGCTAACTTGGCTTGCAGGAGATAAGTGGTAGGGAGATCCATTGCTTGTTTTGGGGAGGGGAAGGTGAGAGGGATGCTGGATGCCTTTTGAGGTTGGAGGGGGTGGGTGATGGCTCCCCATGCTTACTGGCCTCTTCCATTTAAGCTGGTTAACAAAGGGACATCTGAGTTGCTGGTATTTAATGCAGCTTTGGTAATGCTGCTGCTGCATTGTGAATCTCATTATTTTAGTGCATCGGGAATTGAAACCCATTGTAATGCCGACGTTAGTGCTATCAGGTAACTCCCATTACAATTTCGGGGGTTTTAAGATGGGATTGACCAAATGAGCTAGTTTTTAAAAGATTTTAAACTCGATGGTACTAGCAGATGCAGTCGTTGATACTGATGATTTAAAATCTGAGAGGTATACCAGAGAGAGCTAAATTAATGAAAGGCCCCATCATTGCAGAGCTCCCACAGTGCAGAGGGCTGGGGGGCTTAATTCATGTTCACTGACTTTATTGTAATGATCTTTTCACATCTCCTCTGTGGGTCTGTTCTCATATCATTAAGCTGATTTAGACCTTGCAGGGTAAGTGCTAGTTATATTAAAATGAGCCTTTTGCTTGTTGTAGTTACCTCTCATGAGACCCTTCTTGTCTCAAATGAAGTACCAATAAGTAGTCTAGCAGTTCAGCAATTAAAGTCTCATTACAAGAATGTGATTAAAAGAGGTTCCCAAGAAATGTTCTCCAACAGGCGTAAATCGGGTAGAGAGTGTACTCAGAGACCAACAAAATCATAAGCAGGGCTGGCACTAGGCAATCCATCAGCCTTGCACCATTCCCCCCTCCCCCATTAATTTCAGGCCCTAGACCACTTCTGCCCCTTTCAACTCACCCCCGAGAGTTTGGTAATTAAACTGAACAAGCTTGAGGCTCGTAATTTTGGGTTACTGGTGGATTCATATTGTTCATTCTGGCCTCATATCAATTCAGTTATTAAATCATCATATTATAAACTTCATCTTTTGAGACCTCTACAGGATGTGCTCACTCCAGACTTTCAGATGGTCACCCAATCTATCTTACTGTGATCTCTGGACTACTGTAATGCTGTTTTCTTGAGTTTGCCTAAATCCCATATAAAATCATTACTGTTGGTTCAGAATTCTGCAGCCTGTTTAATAACTGGGAATACATCATGTGCTCATATTTCACCTGTTCTAGCTGATTTGCATTCATTGCCTGTTGTCTGGCATATACAATTTAAAATTTTGCTACTAATTTTTAAAGCACTGCATGGGCTGTCACCCCTTTGTATTTCTTCAGTAAGTCATAGATACTTATCAACTTGGGCCCTTTGTCACAGAAGCACTTACTGGAGGTTCCATCCAAGAGTGTAGTGCAGTTAGTGGAGTCTAAGGAATTCATTTTTAACATTGCTAGACCCAAACTTTGGAAGAGCCTTCCCTTGGAGATTAGGTCTGAGACAGATCTACTTCATTTTAGAAAACTACTTAAGAAACATTTGTTTACTCTTGCTTTTATGAACTGGTACCTATTGTCTTGTTTGTTTTATTGCATTGTACTATTGACTATTTTGGTTGTTTTTTAATTGTTTGATGACTATTCTGTTGAATTGTGTATGTTTCTGTAATCTGCTGAGCTTTGTGGATCAGTGGACTATAAATTAGTTAAATAAATAACAAGCATCACCAGCCCTCCCAAAACACTCCAGTGAAAACATATAATTTGAAATAGGGAGGAAAATTTTTAAAAGCCATTTATATGGATAAATACTGATATACCCTGGCAAAAAGGTTTTGTGAAAATTGCCTACCCTAAAAGCACCTAAAAGTATACATGCTTCAAAGTGCATGCATGCTCATACTTTCGAGAACCATGGCTTTGCATAAAATGTAGAGTTTCAAAAATTGCCCCATACTTTTACATATTAAGCTTTGTTTCATACACACACACACACACACACACACACACACACACACACACACACACACACACACACACACACACACACACACATATACATATATATCAGAAATCATGTAGGTCTTAAAAAAAGCAAATAATAGATGTGGAGTACATATAGTCACACAGGGGAATACATCCAACAAAGCAAAGTCTATTTCCCAATGAATTCTATGGCCTGTGCTGTGCTGTGAGTAAATAAAAGGGTGCAGGTAACTTGGCAACCAATTCTTGCCTATGTGACATGAAAGCCTCCTGGAAGCCGAGGCAGGACAAGTTGACAAGACCAAACAGAGGACAAATCACAGTGAAGCATCTTTTAACTAGCCTATAGCTGTCATCTGGATCAAGTGTTGTTCAATATATATCTCCTCCCACTGTGCCAAATACTATCAGCCTTGGATGTTCAGTTTAGAATTTATGCGGACGACATACAACTGTACATTCCTTATAAAACATCTTGGATAGAGACCATTTCATTATGTAATTTGTATGTAAAGACAATTGAGCAATGGTTAAGTCATAGTAGGCTTAAACTTAATTCAAAAAAAACGGAATTCCTTTTGTTAAGTGTGATTGAGAATCCTGTTAATTGTCCACCTTCCTCAATCACGCTAGGTACAGAGGTGATTGAGATAAAAAGAGTGGTTCGTAATTTGGGATTACAATTAGATACCAATTTATCTCTAACACATCACATTTCACATTTGACCAAGACCTCATTTTTCAAACTACAGACAATAAAAAGACTAAAGTCACTCTTACTTAAATCAGACTTTCAAACGGTTATTCAATCTATCATCTTCTCAGGTTTAGATTATTGTAACAGCCTCTTCTTGGGCCTGTCGGATTCTACCTTAAGACCTTTGCAGCAGATTCAGAACTCTGCTGCCCGTTTATTAACAGGAGCATCCATGAGACATCATATCACCCCCATCCTGTATGGGTTACATTGGTTGCCCATCAAGTTTAGGGTGAAATACAAAATCTTATCATTAATTCATACGTTAATATACGATCCGGATTCAACCTGGCTTTGCACCTCATTGCGGTTATACAAGCCTACTAGAAATCTTAGATCTACTTCTAAGTATCTGCTTGAGGTGCCCACAGTCAGATTGGCTAGATTAAATATAACAAGAGAGAGAGCCTTTTCAGTGGCGGGACCCATTCTTTGGAACTCGATTCCAAATTCCCTGAGATCAATTATGGATCACAAGGAATTCAAGAAGGCTCTAAAAACCTATCTATTTAAAATAGCTTATGCAGGAATTGAGGAAATGAATACCTCTACTCAAAGCTCCTTATAATATCAGTATCGGTCTATGATACATATCTGGAGCTTAATAGACTATTTGTTGATAACTATATGATAATGAGGACCTTGGTTTTGTAATTCTTCTTAAATTTCTGACTTTTCTTGTTTTGTTAAAAAAATTTTCTTTTTAGTTAGTTATGTAGAGTGTTAGGGATTATAATTATACAATGTATTTATTTTCAATCTTTACTTTTTTCTATTTATTTATTTTGTTTTTATTTTTCTTTAGTATTATTATTTTTTATCTTTATAATTTGAAGTTGTGAACCGTTTTGGTCGGATACTCTCCGTGAAAATCGGTATATAAAATGTTTTAAATAAATAAAATAAATAAATAAATAAGTGTCGCTGATGTCCTGTTGTAGATTTGCTCCCCAGAGGGGAGGAGTTGGCAATCTGTTATAATTCTGCTGCTCGGAGTTAGCAATCTGTTATCGAGCTCCTTCTGTAGGGGGAAGAGTAACAGTCTGTTATGTATCTCCTCCTGGAGAGGGAGGAGTTAACAATCAGTTATCAATCCCTGCTGCTAGGAGTGGCAATCTACTATAAGTCCGCCAGAGGGTTAGCAATCTATTATGGATCACCCTGCCAAGGGGAAGAGCTAACAATTGTAATACTCCGTAGGCGGAGTTAATGATCTGAGGTGGATTGGCTTCCCACAGAGTGGCAGTCGTATAATACCGCTCTAGTAGTGTAAGGGATGATACTTGAGGTAAATAGGTGAATCCCTGGGCCGATGGCAGATGACAGCGCCCTCAGGAGGATATCCTGAGAGGGACCACCGGCTAGGCTGGAGTATGGAGACAAACACAGATAGTTCTTTATTAGACAGGAAGTAGAACCACCAGAGATGGTAGTAGTGAGCTGATGTGCCTGGCAGGGCTGAAGGCCCTTCGATACTGGAATTGCGGTCTCTGGATTGCTGAGCTGTAGAGAGAGACTATAGGTAGTGAGTAGACAGGATATGCTGGGCACATAACTAGTAGTAGATGATACACTCACAATTGTAGATATCTGTAATGGCTTCTATGCACCAGACTCTTCAGTATATTCAGGAACAGGAGCCGTAGGCAAGTGCTGGTTCCTATATGCAGTCTGGAATGAGAACGCACAATATCTGTGTATGAGATGGCTTATAGAATAGAAGAGAGTCTTTGGAGAGTTTTAGGAACATAGGCCCTCGTGGAGCGAGTACCGGTTCCTATCTGCAATCTATAATAGTAATGCACCAGATAAAGGTATATAATAGCTTCTGATATAGAAGAGAGTTGAGAAGGGATTTAGGAACATGGGCCGAAGTGGAGCGAGTACTGGTTCCTATCTGCAATCTACAATAATGACTCACGATCTCTGTACCTGCGATAACCTCTTACACAGAAGGGAGTCTTCGGAGATTAGGAACATAGGCCCTCGTGGAGCGAGTACCGGTTCCTATCTGTAATAGAACTCACCGTGTTCACATCTGCGATCGCTTCCAGATTGTAAGGAGTCTTCTGAGCATTCAGGGACATAGACCCCCATGGAGCGAGTACCGGATCCTGTCTTAGCAATCTGAAATCTTCAAGAAGAGAGAGCGGGGCCCCCGAGGAGCGAGTTCCCCTGGGTAAGGTGGTGGAGGAAGAGCAGCGGAGAAAGAATTCTCCTTGCTAACTCAATTCGAAGTAGCAAGCAAAGACCTTTTAAGGTGGAAGCAGATGATGTCACTATGGGGGGATGCCCCCGAGGTTCGCACCCTTGCCGGTACAAACTCTGGAGTGCGCGTGTGCGTGTGCGCCCTTAAGTCATCAGGAACATGGCGGATCCGCAGCGTTGGGCCAGCCCGGGGATTCCAGGAATTACGGCGAGGAGAAGCCACAGCAGCATCTATCCGTCGGACCCAAAGAGAGTCGCCACTAAGGTAGAGAGGGTGGGGCAAGGGCGAGAACAGGCACGAATGCAACATGTCCTCCCACTGAAAGGTCTGAGCATGTTCAAGAAACTCTATTTCCTCTCTAGCAATTGGTAGAGAAAGATCTATTTGAGATGTTCTCTCAGAGTTTGATAAAAGGTTTTAAAAAGTTGGATTTGACACAGGTAAAAGGCTGTTTCTGATCTTTTCTGCTGCAGTGGTCTCACTCACTGTGACAGAAAGACAGAGGCAGTGGTACTACACGTTCTTTGTTCACTGGGGGAGGGTAGGAGTGTGGAGATTGAAGCACTGCTTTTATTTGTCTTGAGTGTCTGGAGCAGTGCAGTGAAGTTTGCACATTGACAAATGAAGATTAAGAAGAGTCTTACCAGGCTGCCAGCCTTGTTTCTGTTTAAGTCTCTAATAGTTTTTTTGTTTGTGGAAAAGAAATCAGTCAGAGGTGCACAGCACAAACATACACTGTATAGATGTGAATGTGTATATGTGTGTGCGACAGAAATTTCTGCACACTGAGTGATACTGTGAATGGTGGTATAGTATCAACAAATAAATTCCTTTGTGATATCCAAACCCCCAGTAGGCAATTCAGATTCCATTATTCACTGAGAAGAAAAGGCAGAGGAAGGAATGACAGCCTTGGCAGGGTTAGAGGATTTGCTGCAGAACCAGCCCAGCTTAGTAGCAATGATAAAAAAAAGGTAGTCCTATCCCTAAACTGAAAAGAGAGCTTTTTAGCCAAAGAATGGCAGAGGTGGAAGGCAGCTCAAAACAGAAGCAATTGAAATTTGGAGAGCATAGGCCACCACCACTTGTTCCTCTTCGTCTTATTTTGGAGCACAGCGAAAAGGCAGGAGAGCCTTTCAAGGCTGGCAGTAGCAGAGCAGGGGCATGGACTGAGGAAGATGTGCAACAGCCAAATCCAGCAGCATGCTCCTCTACATTGATTACTGTTTCTGAGGCAATGGACACAGCATTTTCAATAACTGATTCTGATAAAGATTTTTGTCTGGGATTCCCTGAATCATAAATTTAAAAGCTAGTAGTTGAAGAAAATGTAGGAGGTTTAGTCAGTAGCATCTTAGTCTCCAGTGCAGTGATGGGGGAAATAGATGATACTGACGATGTTTGGAGCAACCCCTAGGAAGAGAGGCAGCACAGGTAGTGAGTAATGTCCCTGGCATTTTTCCTCATGGTCCACTCTCATCCTCAGCTCCAGTGCCAGCATCAGCCCCCAGGAATGCAGAGAAGAGATCGTGGAAGCTATCCCTGATCTGGAAGGAGTTCCTGTGCTTTGCTCACTGTCTTCACTGCAATAAGGCCATCATTGAGAGAAGCAAGTGGGACATCTGACAAATGCTGGTGTGCAGCATCACCTGCAGAACCAGCACCCACTAGTACTGGCACCAGATATGGGTGGTAGTACTAGCCTGGGACTACTTCTGCCACTCAAAATAAAATCCAGAGGAAAGGGGTTGAAAAAGGGAAGGCCTTTCCCCCAGCTGATTCCATGGTTCCTTGCACCAGTCAGGTATGGGACCAGCAGCTCCCTGCTATGCGTCTGCAACAGCCACCCATCATAGAGAAAATGGGGTGGTGTTCCATGTCACCGATCTAGATCAAGAGGCAGGCAGCATCAAAAATAGTAACTAGAAGCATCAAGGAAATGATTGCCCTGGATGGCCAGGTGATGGAGAAAGTGGGCTTTAAGCATCTGCTGAATGTGTTAGCCCCAATTACAAAGTGCCCTCCAGGTCTAGATTTAGTAGGCAGGTTATCCCTACCCTGTGCAACTAGTGCCACAGTCACATGCAAGCGCAGCTGGCTAAGGAAGAGGGGAGTAGAATGGATTTCACCAGAGACAGATGGACCAGCGCGAATGCTATACGTACTTACCTCTCCCTGATGGGATCTGGCTGAGGTAAGGGCAGGCAGCAAGGTGCAGATAGGCTGTGCTGAACACCCAGGTGATGGATAGACCTCATATCTCATGCAGCTAGACCGAAGAGGCAGAAATCTTCAGCCAGGTTTCTGACTAAGTTCAAATGTTAAAATATGTCTACCTGCACGATATTTGGAAGATAATTTTTGTTATCCTAAAAATGACTTTGATACATAGATAAATCTGATAGTATATTGTTATATAATTCCTCTAAAATTGTAAAGATATGTCCAGCTTTTTACATTTTATAGAATATAGCCACTCAGGGTCTGATTTGCAAAACATTTAAGAGGATAGCTTTGAGAGTTAGCTGGCTAAAATTCTGCTTTCCAACATTTCCCTCCATTAACCAGCTACATTTCCCCCACCTAAATTCATAAGGCAGCCAAATTTAGCAGAATAAGACAGAGGCTGCCTCAGGGGCATTACCAGGGCATTCTTAACAATTAGCCACTTAGCATCCACAGCCACGCAACACCTGCTGGAAGCTAGCTGGCACAAATTTTGGCCAGTTAGAGTTAAGCAAATTTTATGCCAACCTAGCTGGTTAGTGTTGACTAAAAATAACTAGCTAAAATTAGCTAGCTGTTTTTACCACTCAGCATCTCTTTGAAATTTGACCCCTCAAGTGTATACCTGAGATGTAATATAATGTACTTCCAGATGTTTCTAGGCATTTAAATCTCATTTTTAAAATGGTGAAAGTTCTTTATTTGACTGATCTGGTAATTTGAAGAGTTTCCTCTGAGGGACTTGAAGCATTTGAAGTTGGAGACATTAGCCAATGTTTGAGAGAATCACCATGATCACCTGCAGGAAAAATAACATTTAATTGTTCTTACATTAATTTTGCTCAAAATAAATAAATAAAGCCCTCTCAACTTTTAACATCATGGGGGTATCTCTGTTGGACTGTCCATATTCTCCTTTAATTCCTCACAAAGATTAAAAATAGTTTGCCAAATCCATATCTGATGAACATTTGCTCATTAAATACCTTCAGGAACCTAATTCTACATCTGAAAATTCTTGCAGCAGGATACTAATTTTATCTGTGTCTCCTCTGCCTGACATTTCCACTTCCTTTTTTCTCCTCCTCCTGATGCTGATGGACTGCGCCAGAGAGATCAATAAAGCAGATGTGCAGCCCAAGAGCCCAGAGCAGGCTGTGTCCTCGCCTGACATTCTGTGCGGGCTGCAAAAGGTCCTGGCATTCAGGTTATCAGATGTTATGTGCACGTACATGCTCTAAGAACGAAGCTAATTTGCAGAGCTTGGGCCGTCCCGAAAACTAAAGCTGTTTGCAGTCCGTAGGGGCTGAGTTGAGAACCCCTGCCTTGAGCCCTCAGCTGCAGTTGCCTTAAAAATTCATTTTTAGTTGAAATTGCCTAGTAATAACTTATAAAGGGCCATGAAGCCACAGTATTTCTGAAGAGGAGCACTTCAGAATGAAGCGTCCCCATGAATACTTATTATAATATACTTCAGCAGTAGCTAAATAGGAATATTAGAACCCAATGACTAGCTTAAGGCATGAAATACAATGAACATCTACAGGAAAAAGAAATGACACAATGTTATATATACAAGAACATTTTTCTGGATGTTTGAATTGTTTCTCTCAATGGCTGATGCTAGCACTGGGGTAGAAGCAATAAAAACAGGATTTTATAGTTACCTATACATTTGAAGCATCTTAAGGTGGGATATTAGAACCTTTGCAAAATGGAGGGCTTATTTTAATAGGATGATTTCATGCTGCTGATTATATGTCTGATAAGTTCTGCTTCCTCTTCATTTCCCAGACAAATATATTGTCATTACAAATCCAACGCCCATGGCTAGCGCACCACCCCGAGTCATGCAAAGTTGGTTAAGCGTCAGAGGCTTGCACGTGAACATATTCATACTGGATGTGTGCTTTTTTTTTTCTCAATGCATTCATCCAGTTAGTGCAAACAAAACAGCAGTATTCACATTTTTTTTCCATCTAGCTCCCATTTAGTGTAATTCTGGTCATCTGTAAAAGGCTGAAAGAGTTCTGCTTTTTTTTTTTTTCCTGAAACCTTGTTTTATTTCATTCTGAATGTTATCCTACAACTCCCAGAATGCAGACCTGTATATTAAAGAGAAGACACACACAGCCTCTCTCTAAAACTACTAAAAGAGTGGATCTCTTAATCTTTACTCTTTAAAAGATTTTCTCTTCTGAACTTGCTTTTGGTTTACTAGTGAAAATTGCAGCTTTTGAGTTTAAATAGGTTTGCCAACTGGCTCCAGATTTTCAGGACAGGTTGATCCAGTCCTGGGTTTAGTCCATTGTATGCAGGGACTTGCAGTTCTGACTTCTTGATTGCAGGTCCTTAGAAAAGCAAAACTACAAGTCCCTGGATGCAGTGGGGTAAAACCTAGGACTGGATCAGCCTGTCCTGAAAATCTGGAGCCAGTTGATAACCCTCAGTTTAAACAAACCAAAGCTTCATGACATGTTAGGTAAGCACCCAACAAGCAGAGAGTGCCACCTCAGAATTATGATTCGGTGCGGCCTGTGAGTCTCTTTACAATGAAAAGACCCCACTGCAAAATCATTTTTATGGTCTCAGGAAATGCTGAGCAAGGCTTGCAGGCACTTGGAAACAGAAACGACGAGATTATGCATTTCTTTATGACCTGCGCATGCTTTTAGGCAGAATTCAAAAACGAGGTGCCAGTTCAGAGGGCAATTTTCAAAGTCGTTTGCTCAAATAAACTGACCTATTTGAAAATCCTCCTCCTCCTCTGACCAGCTAAATCTAGGTGGGGCTTCCGGTGGGATATGTTCCATACATTTAGCCGGGGCATTAGACAAGCCATAAAAAGCAATACAACTTCTAAAGATTAAAGAAAACAAAAACCCGAGTAAGGAAGCCTAAAACAAACCAACTAGAAAACCTAAGTTGGGCATACTGGCATTCCCAGCAATAGCGGTGCTTCTTCTGCGCTGCGCTGCTCCGCTGGGTAGCAGCTGATCTGGTGCCACTGTGGCAACAGGGCACTGCTCCACCAGCCCCCATTGTCTCCCAAGGTGATTGAGCTCCATCCTGTGGAGTTTCAAGTTAAGGGGACAAGGCCCCTTTGAGAAGGGCACCTTTCTCCCTCACCGCCCTGGCTCTCACTGCTGCAGGCTTCTCCACCACTCCAACCCCGATGATGCAGGCCTCCTCGGACCGGCTCCTGCCCCAGCGCTGCTTCTCTCTCGGATGAAAGGGCTCCCGCTGATGCCCCTGCTGAAGGGAGTGGATCTCAGAGAAGGGATTTCAGGATGAGGGTAAGTGGAAACCGGGGCATCTCTGCTCACGGCGGGCGAACGTACACGCATGCAAGCCCTGTGCCCATAAGTTTACCCACATATCGGGTGAGCAGTTTTGTAAAAGGCCATCTCTGCAGATAAAGCGCTGTTTTTCCTCATGGAAATGCCTTTGAAAAATTACCATCCCCGGTGTTGTACGATAGAAGGCCCTAGTGTCTACTGGCCCACTGTAAAAAAAAACAGCATAAAAGCTGATCTCCCCAAGCTGTCCCCTGCCATCCTGCAGAGATATGGAGCTTTGGAAACTGACATTTTTTTAAATGACCTTTTTGCCGAGGGAGAGTCACTAGGAGCGTGTGTTTCTTAATTGCATTATAAATTCTTTTCCTTTTTTTTTTCCCCCCCCCATTATTGAAACATTCCATTGGTCACGCATTGTTGTGTGATTATGCACATAGAGATGTTCAGTGGCACCTATTCCTGTCAACCAAGCCCTGCTGCCCGTGATTACAAAACAAAAAAGACAAACCGTGCGTTCTCATCTCGCTGCTTACACAACACACGCATGCCTCATGTCTAATTGCTTTATTATAGAACTGTATCCATCAGAAGGTCTTCAGCTGCACATTTCTCTAGTAATATGCATTACCTCTGTAACACAGTCCTTAAACCAAACTGATTTTAAAAGAGGGTAAAAGAAAGGCTGGAGACAAAACACAATGAGCCATCTTTGCATTCATCTTCTAAACAAGATTTGGCAAGTGCCCGCTGACTTTGTACTGTCAGACTGTTAACGTTTGGTGGCTCGTGGGATAGCCCTTCGAGCTGCCTCACTCACTCCTGACGCTGCCAGGATGCCACCTTGCACTGGAAACGCCGCTCAGTGTGTGGCATGGGACGCCGCCAGCCACCACTCCCCCTGAATTCCTTGGGTGCGCACGCACCTGACGGCTCCACTCTTAAAGGGCCTGCGGCGTGACCTCAAGGCCCCTTCCGAGGAGCGGCAGATGCCAGAGCAATGGCTCTCCTGCCTAGAGCAGTGCATGTTACTCCTGCGTTCTTGATTGTTCCTTTGCCTTGCCCATCCTTGCCTCACCCTGCTGTCTCATCCAGCGTCTCCTGTGTACCTTCGTTCATCTTTGGCCTGACCTCCTGGACCTGACCTCTTGCTTTTGTACCCTGTCTACGCTTGTCTGCTGCCTGTCCTGACCCCTCTGTGCCTCTGGATTCTTGCTCTTTCCACCGCCCTAGGGACCCACCTAAGTCCACCCATCCACTAGAAATCAAAGGCTCAACCTGCGGGGGAGGCGGCTGGTATAGGTGAAGCTCCAGTCTTTCCCGCTGTTGGCATAGGCCTCGTAAGTTCGCCTGCGAGGCTGCTTCAACTGCACCACGTCAACAAGGGCTCATTCTCATGCCGCTCGTCACACAAACATAGCAACATGGTATAACAGTTGTTTGCGATGTTATTGTAAATTGGCATATACCCAGATGTTTTATATTGTCTTTCTTAAACATTGATGACTACACAACATGGTGTGTAGTTAAAGAAGGTTTTATTTAACTATCTGCAATGGTAACAGGAGAACAGAGGGAAAAAGATAAACATGGAAAAGGAGCAGAGCTGGTGCATACGATTGTGCTATCTGTGCGCTTGCACAGGGCAGTGACTCAGAGGGTACACTGGCCTGGGGGCCACTGAGAGCCAAAGTTAAGAGGGTGCTGCGGGGATGCCCAGTGGATCCAATCCACTGGCAGCCAGTTCAGAAGAGACCCTGGGCTGCCCGTGGGAACCCAACCTGCCAGCAGCCTCAATTAAGAGGAGGCCATGGAATCCATCCAGTGGACCCCATTCCATTGGTAGCCAAGATGAGGACAAGGATGAGGCTGCAGGTTGCCCAGTAGTTCCCAACTCGCCAGCAGCCAAAAAAGAGCTGGAGAGGCCCTGATGTGTGTGTGTGTGTGTATATGTGTGTGAGCATGTGTGTGAGAGAGGGAGCATGTGTGAGAACATTTGTGAGACAGAGAATGTGTGTGAGCATGTGTCTGAGATAGCATGTGAATGTGTGTATGTGAGCATGTATGTGAGAAAGGGAGCATATGTGTGAGCACGTGTGTGAGACAGGGAGCATGTGTGTAAGCATGTGTTTGAAAGAGGGAGCATGTATGTGTGTGTATGTGAGAGGGAGGGACCATGTGTGTGTGTGAGAGAGAGATACAGAGGGAGCTCTAGCAACAGTTCTAGGTGGTTATATTTATTTTATTTATTTATTTAAAAGCATATATATACCGTCTTTCACAATGAATATTGACCAAAACGGTTCACAAGACATCAAATAATTATGGAGTATAATAATTAAATTAATAAACTATAAAAATAAAAATAGCAAATAAAATAGCATTAAAAAGAAAAATTAATAAAATGTAGCAGTTAGAGAAAAATACAATTCATTATTATTAATCCCTATTCTCATACGTAATTAAATTTTTTTAACATAATAAGAGATAGGAAAAAAAAACCATCTAAAATAAAATAGAGTTCAGATGAAATGCCATGAAAAAGTTATAAGACAATGGGGATTGTTTTTTATTTTATTGATAGTTTGTTTTGTTGTTCAATGTCTGCAAAGGCCTCTTTAAACAGATACGTTTTAAGTGATTTTTTAAACTCTTTATGGTTCGAGATTTGTCTCAACACATTCGGAAGGGAGTTCCAAAGGATGGGACCGGCTATAGACAAGGCTTTTTCTCTTGTAATATTTAATCTTGCAAGTCGAACTGTAGGGACTTCAAGTAGGTCTTTGCTGACAGATCTCAGGTTCCTAGATGGCTTATAGAGCCTGAGGGCTGTGCACAGCCAGATGGAGTCCTGGGCATTTATAAGTGAGTGTATTATATGTTATATAAAACAGAGAAAGGAATATACTGTATGTAAGAGAGAAAGGAGTAGAAAGTTTGTGTGCCCCACTCTCACTAATCCATGACAATTCAAGGTGACTAGAAATCAAAAGTTAATTTTTGGGTGTTATTCAATGTGTCTTCTGTTTTTAAATATTTTATTGGTGTTTGGGACATTTTAAAAAAATGTATGAGTTTTTAATTATTGGATCTTCTATTCATCAGCTGTTCTGAAATATTCTTTTTATTAGTATGTTTTTACTATTATGATAAATATATTTCTTGATTGTATTGTTTCATGTTTGAGAAATGGTGATGGTTCTGTTTTTCCATTGTTGTATTGCATACAGAGTCTGGCTTGTTGCAATTTCCAGCTCAGGTTTTGTCCTTACATTTCTATTTATATTTTAAGATCTCTTTTTTCTGTATTTGGTGAGGGTTTGTTCTGTGTTCTGCATGTATGACAGAGGTGAGGTATTCTGCTAGTGTGTAGTTTCTGTGTAGGAATCCATAGCAGCCTGGTATCTTCTTTTTTCCTAATAGGATGTGTATTGGTGGGCCTGTTATATTTGCAGTGTTGCCTTTTCATAAGGTTGTTATTGATTGATTGATGGCAGTTAGCGCTGTTTTAGTATGGGAGTTTTATATATTGTAATTGTAATTCACTTTACTCGTGGTTTTCTGAGAGTCAAGCCCACATACAATATGCATTACAATAGGCCTAAAATATATATTTTCCAAATGTCTTTTTTGCAGCGTTTTCTGGTTGGCACCACAGCAGTTCATGTAAATATAATATAATGTAAGTGGTAATTTTACCTCATGTAAAATCTATTTTAAATTAATTATTATTCTTAACTCTGTGTGGGGAGAGGGCTGAAGGGAGGGGGTTGCAAAGCTATAAGGTTTGCCTAGGACACATAATGCACTAGCAATGGATTCTGGGTGAGGGGAGAAAAGACCAGGGGGTAAGGGGTGTCAGTTTTTAAAGTTTAGATTGCTGGAGGGAGCATGGCTTTTTTTTAGGAAGGCCCAGGACGGAGACTGAATGAACGCGAAGGAGAAGGGGAAGGTGAAGTGGAGCCAGCACAGTAATTGTTTGCAGAGGGTAATATAAAAGCTAGAACTGGCCTTTGAAAGAAGTGGCAGGATGATTAAAATGAGAGCAATGGAGAGACAGGAAACAGGATGGTGTGGAGAAAGTTGGCTGGTCTAAGATTAGATTTGTCTCTTAAAAGATATTGGGACTTCACTTGAATTAGATGACCCACCACTTTGGAGGGTCTGCTCTAAATAATTTTATTTTTGTGCTGTAGAGGTTCTCTTATCACAAGTGCCTGAGCAAATTGTAAAGGTGTCACTCTTTTTCAAACCCTCCACCATTGACTGCAATTGTAAGATCTGGGTGATTGCAGAAGGCTACTATAAGTATATTCTGGGCTATCCTATGTCATTCCTATAGGGCCGCAAATGGGATATCCCTCGTGAATATGCATGACAATGATTTGCTTATGTGATCCTTACTTGGGGGTGGGTGGGTTAGGTGCCAATGGCACACAGACTTATTTATTCTTGGGAGCTGTTCCGGCTAGCACTTCTCCCATAACTTTACTCTCTGTCCCAAGGGTAGAATCCTTTTTATGGGGGAAGCTCTCACTTATGGTCCAGGCAGTTGTGTGTGTCTCGCTTTCACTCTCTCTCTGTGTGGTCTTAGATATTGGGACAAACCAGGCAGGACAAAGCAGTGGGCGTTAAATGTTTACTGATTCTTTAACAGTGAAAGTCCATTCTTCATAAAGGTGAATTTACAGCTGACTGATGGATGACGGTGTTTCTTCTCTTCTGGATAGGTGTCCTTTATCTCGGGTATCTGGATAAAGCTTCCCATGGTGATTTTAAAGTGCATAAAGCTCTCCCAGTGCGTCAAACGGGAATCCTATTGGAGGGGTCCCCTCAAACACAGAAAGTCCTATCTGAGTTCAGTTTTTTTATTCACGATTGTCCAGCCTGTCCTGGTCCCATGGGGTGGTGATCCGATTGGGAAACTCCAAGATCTTGGTCCTTCTCCTTGATGTTGGTACTGGTGACTTCTCTTGCAGGAAAAGTCTTTAGAACGTGGGAACCAGTCTGTCCCAGCCCTGGAACCCTGTGGGGAGGTGTGAATCAAAAACTTCCCCTCAAACAATATCCGAATACTTGCTCTCTGAAACATCTTTCAGTGACGGCCGCTTCACTATCACTGGCGCTTGCCCCATCTAGGGAGTAGATTAGGGCTCACAGGTCTTTAGCCCTTGTCCTTTCTGTCTGGAGGGAGCCTTCTCTGAAGGGTGAAAGATTTAAGCAGGAGTTTCTTCTGGAAAAAATCAGGATACATCTTGGCCATCAAAAATCTCACACAGAAAAATCTGTCATTGGTGCTTGCCTTATTTAAGGTGTAGAGTGGGCTCACAGGTCTTCAGCCCCTTCACGCGAGTCCCAAAGCGAAACCGGCAGAAATTTATCTAACTGTAGAAAAACAGGAGGGAGATCCTCTGGCATGGAGTGCACAGTGAGAAATCTCCTCCAAACTAAAGTTCCTAATGAGGCAGGATGGCCTCACCAGAGAGTATAAAATCTACATCCTCACTGCTCGTAATCTAACTCAAAATGATCACTCAGATTACTAAAATGGCTGCACTAAATAGGATGAGGACCAATCCAAACCCCCCAGGTTGGGAGGGGCAGAATGGGATGAAAGGTTCATAGATGTAAGGATTCTAAGCAGGGACCAGGGGCCATCTAGTGGCCAACCGAAGGGGTCAGTTATATGTAAGGCTGTGATTCAAATATGTATCATGTGTATTCATTAGGCATACTATGAAAATCATACTAGTTTGCAGCCCTCAAGGACTGAAGTTAGACACCCCTGGTATGGCTCTTTTCATTTTACATTGTTTTCTTCTTTGGAAACACATATATTTCCCTCCCCTTTGTAAAACAGGCAGTGATAACATTTGATTGCTTTATCCATTAAGGACATTGACTTAAGGCAACCCCCTCTTAGTTCAATGGCTTCTATACCTGTCCTATTGATCCAACAGTCAGTTGGGTTTTCAGGATATCCACCATGAATATGTGTGACAGTGAATATATTTCTGTGACCTGTGAGATTCTTGTAACTGAAGACAGCTGATATTAAATAGAAATTAAACCACAATTTACTAGCTGATATTTTGAATTATTTCTTATAAACTGCAGTTTCATGGGCAACAACAAGTCCCGCTACACCCCCAAACTTTTTACCATCGGTTTAAGGGTACAGACCACCTCACCAAGGCATTACTTGGCACTCATTGTACTCCTAGGAGTACTGGTATTACCCATTCACAGAATCTTTTTTCCATTCAGTTTGTTTGCTGTGTAGAAGCAGTTTCAAGATGACTGTCAGGCATGACTTTAGGATGTTCATTGTCTCTGTAAATCTTTATTCACAGGTGAATAGACCTGCAAATCATCTGCATACAGAGGATACCCTACAGTAAATTTCCAAAATATTTTGCCAACTGGTTGCATATATATGTTAAATAATAGCAGACTCAAGGAGATAGCCTGTGGAACCCCATGGTTTATAACTGTGGGAGCAGAGACCTTATTTTCTACCCTGTAAGAAAGATGATATCTCCTGAAGGATCCCTCCTCCAACAGCTTCTTTTGCAATTCTCTCCAGCAGGATCATCTGATCCACTGTGTGAAATGTGCTGGACAGGTCTAGCAATACCAGTAGTGCTGTAACACCACAAACAGTGTAGTAGTAGAGGTTATTTGTCATAAGCAGAAGGGCAGACTCTTTGTTGGAGCCTGTCCTAAATTCTGATTGATGTTGGGCCAAATCTGCCAAATTCTCAGCAAATGTTGAGTAATGGGCTGTCATTACCCACGCTATGATCTTAGCCAGGAATGGCATGTTTGAGACCAGCCTATAATTGTCACAAATTGAGTGATCTGAAGAGGGCTTCTTCAAAAGTGGCACCAATAGTGATCTGTTAAGGCTCAAAGGGAGATAATCCTCAAACAATGAGGCATTCATAATGGTGAGGAGGTTATGTTGGTCCATTTAACCACCAGGATGGTTGTGGATCCAAGGGCATATGATTGTCTTAGTATCTTGCAAGAGGTTCCTCATCTCATCTCAGAAATTATTAGCTGGTTGGTTGTCCATATGAGTCATTTTTGTATCAGTTTGCCACAGTGGCAGGACCTATAAGATTGGTTTGTGTTGAATGTTTAGCATTTTTGTAGTTGCACAAAAGTCTCCTAGTCTGGCAAAACATCCAGAGAGGAAGAAGAAGAAGATTAACTTCCAGCACATCTGAGAATTATTTGCAGCTGAAAATATGGTTCTAGAATAAAAATAATTTTTCCTTCTAAGCACTAATTTTTTATATTGCGTAACTTGTTGCCTTCAGCTAATCCTTTAAAGCCAAAGGTAAAGAGTCCTTGTCTTCACTTTCAATGGAGAATATGTTACGCTCGCCGCCCGCAGCAGCCCCGCATTGCGGCCCTCTCACCTTTCTAAGCAACGTCCAGACTCCAGACTCGCTTGCGGCAGTGGGCCGCTGACTCCAACCTCAGGCTCCCGCTAGCGCCTCCAGCCCTGCTCCACTTCCTGGGACTTCCGGCCAGGATGCCTCCATCGTCGGGCCTCTCCGTGGGGTTGGCGGAGAGACACCGCCAGCAACACTGTGCCCCTCCCTAGACGCGCGCGCCTCAGTAAACCTTTTAAAGGGCCCGCGCCAGGAACCTGGCCCTCGGACTGGGATGCTGATGTCAGATCCTCCTGGATTTTACAGAACATTCAGTAGTTACCTATGTTTTATCGAATTTGGTTCTTTATTATTAGTAGTAGTAGTAGTATTAGTATTAATAATATTATCATTTATTTATTTTAGATGAACTTCTGTATTTGACTTTTAAAGCTTTGAAAGGATTTGGTCCTGAATACCTGAGGAATCGATTAACTTATGAGCCATTATAGTTCTGATGGTACCCTCCTTGAAAGATTTTAAACTGGCTGGAACTCAACTATGTTTCTGTATGTATGCAATCTCCTCCCCCCCCCCCCCCCCCACCCGATTATTTGGTGCTCTGTCTCTAGAGAGATCTGCAAAGAGGGAAATTTGGCGTCTTTTCGGCATCTTGTGAAGACATTTCTTTTTAATACAGCATTTCAAACATTAAATAGATCCCATGCTAATAATGCCAGCAACAGGCATTGGCTATTATCTATTGATCAATAGCAATTTATGGATTTCTCCTACACAAACTTATCCAAACCTTTTTTAAACCCAGCTACACGAACTTCCTTAACCACATCCTCTGGCAATGAATTCCAGAGCTTTATTGTGTGTTGAGTGAAAAAGAATTTTCTCTGTTTTGTTTTAAATATGTTGCTTGCTAACTTCATGGAGTGCCCCCTAGTCCTTGTATTATTCGAAAGAGGAAATAACCGTTTCACATTTACATGTTCAAGACCTTCCATAATTTTGTTGACTTCTGTCATATCCTCCCTCAGCCATCTCTTCTCCAACTTGAACAGTCCTAAACTCTTTAGCCTTTCCTCATAGGGGAACCATTCCATCACCTTTATCAGTTTGGTCATTCTTCTCTGTACCTTCTCCAGTGCAACTATATCATTTTTGAGATTTGTTGACTAGAATTGTACATATTCAAGGTGCAGTCTCACCACTCAGCGATACAGAGGCATTATGACATCCTCCGTTTTATTTTCCATTCCCATCTTAATAATTCCTAACATTCTGTTTGCTTTTTTGATTGCCACAGCACACCGAGCTGATGATTTCAATGTATTATCTACTATGAGGCCTAGATCTCTTTCCTGGGTGGTAACTCCTAAGACAGAACCTAACATTGTGTAACTACAGCAAGGGTTATTTTTCCCTATATGCATCACTTTGCACTTGTCCATGTTAAATTTCATCTGCCATTTGGAGGCCCAATGTTCCAGTCTCGCAAGGTCCTCCTGCAATTCATCACAATCTGTTTGAGATTTAACTACTCTGCATAATTTTGTGTTATCCGCAAATGTGATCACCTCACTCATCGTACCCCTTTCCAGATCATTTATAAATATATTAAAAAGCACCGGTCCAAAGACAGATCCCTGAGGCATTCCACTACCTTTTTCCACTGTGACAAACTGACCATTTAATCCTTCTCTGTTTCCTGTCTTTTAACCAGTTTACAATCCACAAAAGGGCATCGCCTCCTATCCCATGACTTTTTAGTTTTCTTAGAAGCCTCTCATGCAGGACTTTGCCGAACGCCTTCTGAAAATCCAAATACACCACATCTACCGGTTCACCTTTGTCCACATGTTTATTGACTCCTTAAAAAAAAAATATAGGATTCTGAAGCAATCTGAGGCAGAGTAACAATATGAGAAGCTTTCTGTGACAAAGTGCCCCTATTTTCCCCTTTATATCTGTGCAGGACCAGGCTGGTTGCCTGGTCCACCTTAAATCCCACAGAGAGAAAGAGAGAGAGAGAAAGAGAGCTCTGTGGGCGGGAACCTGCGGGGCAGGGAGAGTCCTGAGGGCGGGACCAACTGGGGAGGATAGGAGTGTAAGCTCAGCTGGATTCAGGAGGCCCCTCCCTCTCCAGGAGAGACAGCTTCTGTAAAGTATACTGTTCTGAGGTAAGGCAGTCTGTCGAAGTGTGGTTTTGTGTGGATAAAACTGATTACTGCATTAGGAAAGGCTGGAGTCAGCGTGTTTTTCTGCTCCACCCCAGGAATTTGCTTGGCCATCCTCACATCCTCCTTTTTTTCTTTACCAATGCCTCCTCTTTTACTGCCTGCCCTGATCCACCTATGTCCTTTCCTCTGCTTCGCCTGCCCTTAGAAATGCCTATGAGGATTGTACTGTTGTGCTTGAGTGCCTTGCCCAGGTACTTTGTGGCAACATGAAGTTAACTAGGTTTATGATTTGTGATTTATCGTACTAGCTAAGACGACAGTCCATGTAGGACAAACTTGTTTTCCAGTCTACAGGGGAAAGGTTAAATTGTGCATAGCACTGCAAGAGTGAACAGATGCCTCCAGGTCACACAAGGCAGGTTCTTGGTTTTCACTTCTGACTCTCAGCATTCTGCTACTGCTAGTTTTGATTGCCTTATGAAACACGGGACGACTAACTCTCTGTTTACAAGTGTATGACAAGCCAAAAAAAAAAAAAAATAATAATAATAAGCAGAACAGTTTGATAAACCTACTACTATTAGTACTGCTATTTAACATTTCTGTAGCGCTACACGACAAACCCCAAGCATTACTATTTGGTGCTACTCGCTTTAGACGTATTCGGGCTTTTTCTGATGTGCCGTGTGTCCTGAGATCTGCTGCCCCCGGACCAGCTTCCTCAGAATGATTCGCCCAGGTTTGGATGCACCACTGACGAGGTTCCTGGACAGACGGACGCTTCTGACACAACCATGATTAGCCACTCCTGCCTCAGGCAAGAGCAGCCCCAGCTCAGGCTGCTGCCATCACCCCCATGGTTAACCTCTTTGGCCAGCCTTAAAGAGATGTCACTACTTTTAGCCTGTTTCTAGAGATGTTTTCATCCATTTTTTCCTTTCCTTCTTTCTCTTTCAGTTATCTTTGTTTCCCTTTAGGAATACTCTTTTGCCTTTTAATGGTATCGACTTTCCTTTCTAGGATCAGGCCATCATAAAAAAAATGTCCAGACCCCTTCACTCCTTCACCAATTTCTAACTAATTGCCTTTTCTCTCTGTACTCTTTCCTTCCCACCTCTATTCTTCCAAGACTCATCTTCCCACCCTCAACCAAAACTACCCACGTCCTTCTGCCCTCCCTCTCCACCTCTCTACCTTCAACCACTTCGCTCCCTGCCTCCTTGACTGCTTCCAGAAAGAGCCACCTAACCACCTCCCACTCTCCTCAGCCCAAGGAATCGCCTACTGTCACCTGCCTCCATCTATCAGGGGCCCCCGAAATGCAGCTTCCCAACCATCTCACTCCACCTAAATCTCATACAAACAGCACCACACATACATCATAATATAACACACACAATACAATGCAAAGCGCTGGACACCTAAAACAATCCCCTAAAGTAATGATTTACATGGACTTGGAAGCAGGCAGTTACTGTGCAATAATGCCCTGGTGGAGCTAAGGATTGACCTGGAGACAGGACATTACATGGTAATAACTCTCTGCTTTGTCATCCCTATTTGATCTTCTCCATCCTCACCTTCCTCTCTGACAGCTAACATTTACCCATGCCTCCATGCTCTTCTCCACCCCCCCCCCCATGACCCAACCATTAATGTTCTGCCTCAGGCTGCTCTTTTCCCTGCTTACACACTCTGTCCTCCCTGTTACCCCTCCCCACAGTAATCTGTTCCTCTTTTGCCTGTATAAAGAACATAAGAATATAAGAAATGCCGTACTGGACCAGACCGAGGTCCTCTACACCTGTGCTTCTCAACCCAGTCCTCAGAGCACTCCTAGCTAGTCAGGTTTTCAGGATTTCCACAATGAATATGCATGAAAAATCCGCATCCAGTGGAGTCAGTGCATGCAAATCCATCTCATGCATATTCATTGTGGATATCCTGAAAACCTGACTGGCTAGGAGTGCCCCCGAGGTCTGGGTTGAGAAGCACTGCTCTACACTATATTAAACTTACCACCCCCACCACCCCTCATAGCTCGACACACACACACTCATCTAGGCCTCTCTTACATTCGGGCCGATACAGTAAGGACGCGTAAGAAACAGTGCAGCAGTCTGGGCGCCCGCTCATTTGCCGTGCGCATATTTTGATTCACATACCGCTCGATTCAGTAGTCAAATTAGATGCAAATCCAAGAGGCGTCTAAAGCACGTCAATGAAGCAGTAGGCGCTCGCAATCTATTTTACTGTTTAGAGCGGTATGCAGTGCCTATACAGTATCCAGGGTGTGCTGGTATCTGTCATTTCAAATGTCATTCCACCAGGTAAGTGGATGGTTCTTTTCTACAGACCCCGCTGCCTTGAGCACCTGGCCGGACGTCCAATCCGCGACCTTGGACGTCCGGCCGGGCGCTCAAGGCAGCGGTGCCTCCGATCATGGACACCCAGATACTGGCGGAAAAGTCCATGAACGGACGCCGCGACCTCGAACGTCCGAGGTCTCGGCTTGGACGTCCGACCGGGCGCTCAAGGCAGCAGACATCCAAGCCGCTGTAGGCAGCTATAGGCACCGCTGTCTTGAGCGCCTGACCTCGGACGTCCAAGCCGCTTGGACGTCCGAGGTCACAGCTTCCATTCATGGACCTTCCCTGCTGTAGGCACCGCTGCCTTGAGCGTCCGGCCGGATGTCCAAGCCGCAACCTTGCCGAGCATTTCGAGCATTTCTCAATCGAGCATTTCTCATTCTGCTTCTCAACCGAATTAAAAATATCGCCAGAGCCAGTATATACATGTTGTCCATGACCAGCTGTCCGGTACGAAGCTGACTGAACACCACACTAACGCCAGGGACAGGGTAGGCGGTAAATATTCAGGTTAAAGACGCACGTTACTGTATTGGAGGGAATAGCTAATCCGATCATTAACATGTCAAATACATGCGGCGGGCGGAAAGGGATACGCGTCCTTTTCGGCAAGCTGTAAGGACACGTAAAAGCCGATACTGAATCGCGGGTACGCCTTACGCGTCCAAAACGTGCGTCCAAAGCGGGTTAAAAACCGGGTAACCACGGCCGCGCTTTACTGTATCGGCCCGATTGTCAGGCATTCAGTCACATTCCACAAAAGGTCCTTCACTTCCACACATACAAATCATTCATATGCATCTTGGGTGCCTAACTGCTAGAATGAATTGAAGAAGATATGAGAAAACTGAATACAGTTATCAGACTGAATCCTCTGAGACAAGCAAGAGACAGATAGGAAGTATTTTTCAGTTTTATTTTCCTTGCTCGACAGGAAAACAGTAAGGAAAATGAGATTATTCTGAGGCAGACCATTATAGCACTTGCAGGCAAGAACTGACGAGAGGGCCTGGGCAACGTGATAGTGGAATATTTCACGGCCAGCACCGCCCATGTCTGTCATTTCACGCTCAGATACAACTCAAACTATCCTAATGTCCGTATACAATTTAAAAAAAAAAAATTTGAAGATTTATATTGTTGAAACAAGTTAGGAAAGGGTTACAGCGCAGCATGTGTCCGGTAGCACTATAAAAATGATAAGTAGCAGTGGAAGAAGTGCTCCACTTTGAAGCACACAGACAGTCACAATGTATTCTTTGTGAGCAGAGCAGCAGGCAGGAGCCGCTCTGCTCTGCTCCGGGGTGGGGAGGTTCCTGCTCTCCGTTGGCAGACTTGAGATGCACAACTGCGAGCCGCAGACTTCAGCACGAAGGTTGCCATTTGTTCGCAAGTCAGACAAATGAATGGGCAGACGGACACGGTCTTCCTTTAATGCACTCTTGACTTTGTACACAAAGAGCCCATTAAAAGGGAGTTGGCTTTGAGGTCCATTTGGTTATCTTCAGAGACCAGCAGCTAGCTCCCTTTTCCAGTCACAGTGGTTGATCCCTCCTTCACGTTGTATTGAATGCATTAGCAACAGTTAGGAATGCATGCTTATGCTTTTTGAGGTGTTGTCTCGGATTACGTGATGATGGCTGAAAACAATATTAGTTAAACAGGACAGCGAGAGAGAGAGAGAGAGTTCAGAAAACAAATAACTGGAAAAACCCGATTTAGTGACACAAAAGCCAGCTTGTGAAAAAAAACAGTAGCAGTCATCAGGTTATTTAACAATTCCGTAGGGCTTCTTATTAATTTTTGCTGAAATGTTAGTAGCCTCCACTGTCTCCCTTGAATGGGCAGCTGGCAGTGTTTAGTCTTCGGGGAGTCTGTGAGACGGTATCTAAAAGTAATCCCTTTCTCCCAGGTTTCAAACGCACTGAGTTTTCCTCCCTTTTTTTCACATAGAAGCAGGAAGAAATTGGTCGCATCAATGATTGGACGGATTGTCAGCACCAGCACCAGATGACTTGTGACTCGGATAACAAAAGGTATCGAATTCTTTCGGGTGGTCAGTGAAGTGTAAGCGGGGTGGCCTTCTTGAAAACTGTGAGGGCACTTTCTTTCTCTGTGTGAACCTTGCACTTTGTTTCCTGCTATTTAGCTCACTTTCTGTCCTTGCCTTTGAGAACTTCAGCCCATCTGGCTTTTGCTTTTAAAATTTTCCAGGTTAAGCCATGCATGTCATGGAAGAGTTCCTCATAGCCCATTCTGATTGGCCTCTTACCTCCTTGCCACGTTGGTGACGGATCATGAAGCGGTTAGACATTGCTCTACCCACCTTCAGTCCCACTCCTGCACCACTAACTCACTACTGTCTTAAGAAGGAACCAATCCCGGGTCATCACATTAATGCGGGTTTATGCACGGTTTAATGCATAGGGTCTTCGGCACGCATTTTAGCATGCAGATATATGCACATATTTGTTTTGTGCGGATTTTCTGCGAGTATATCATTTGCATGCTGTCCCCTTATTACATTCCCGGGGAGGCTTCTGCTTTTGCTGTGCACGCTAAAAAAATACACGTGCAGACAACTAGCACCGATTTCACTGTGGCTCTTATTACATCGGCCCCCTATAACTGCAAAGTGAAGGCAGGATTTGCTTATGCCTCCTACACTCTGAGTGCTCAGAAACCATTTTCTTTAAAAGCTGTCCCAAAGAAAATACCATTGGTGGTGGGGGAGGGTGGATGCATGCAGATACGTAAGCGGAGTACTCCTTCTTCATAGGCTGTCTGGTACAGTGCTGCATTTTGACTCCCGATAAGTTTTTAAAATGTGCTAGACAGCTCTCGGCTTCATAGACCAACTTCCTTTATTATAAAATGCACTCCAGTGCATTACAGTTGGCTTTTGAGAGGGGGGTACTGGGCAGAATCGTAGCACCCTGGACCAGTGCGTCTCAGCCCTTTCCCATTTATGATCTGCCAAAGCATGACTCCCACTGAAAAACTGACTTGCAATTATTAGCAGGTTTATATTCTGAAAATGTTAATGGTCAAAACTGTTATCAAGCTGAAATGTTTCTGATTTTTAGTTTATGTGAAAGCTAAAGGATGTTACATTATGTAGGTTAAGGTCTTCCAACTAGCAGCAGGTGACTGCCTCTCTATCCTGTCTTCCATTCCTGATTCTCTTCTTGGGCCCCACCTGCAGGCTTTGTAGGATCCCAGCTTGAAGGCTGAGAATTACTGCACTAGATGGGTGGGTGTATGTGTGTGTGGGGGGGGGGGGGGGGGGGGGTTTGACATTGTTAAACACTGGCAATCTCTAGCACACACCTGGGCCGCTAGTTCTCATTTTAAAGAGGAAAAGTTAACATTATGTTCCCCATGGCCAGGGAGGAGGAGCACTTTTTCCTCTTTGAGGGCCATCATTCTGCAAAATGGGGTTCCTTTCCAGAGAACAGGTTGGATGAGAGTATGAAAAAGTCCAAAAACATTATTTGGCAGTGCACGATGTTTAAAGCAGCAGTACTAGCCTGACAAAAAAAAAAGAGAGAGAGAATGGATTTGACAAATAAAGCAATCATTAAGGCTCCTCCTCCCTTTTTATTTCCAACTTTTCTTTCTTTCCTGAAGCTCCTTCTGTTTAATATAACCCCTTTCATTGGAAATCCAAATCCTTATCCGAGCCCTTGCAGACATCACACTGATACATGAAGTACAAATGTAAGGTAAGCAGCTGAAGAATGGACTCAGGGAAGGAGATTTATAAATATAGTTCTTGGGGGTGGCTTGCGGGAATGATGGCTACTACCCTTATTCTTTAAACATACACAAGGTTAATGCGACTCCAACATTGCTCTATGCTTCAACGGCAAGAGGAAATGTGGGAAAAAAGATCTGCATTCACAAATAAGCGTGGGAGTAGCTTGCTTGTTGCGGTGGTTACTACCCCAAACCAATTAGCCTGATGCTTCACTTTCATTGCATATCCAAGCAGCTCTCTGCTTCAATGACAGGGGAGAACGAAGAAAAAGGATTTATATTCAAACACCCAACAAGGACTAAATCGCACAGGCTGGAAAAACAAATAAATGTGGGAGTAGCTTGCTTGTTGCGGCGGTTACTACCCTGAACCAATCAAGCCTGATACTTCACTTTGAATACATATACAGCACAGCTCACTGCTTCAACGGCAGGAGGGAATGAAGAAAAGAGAATGTATAATTCAGACAACAAACAACAAGGACTAAATTGCACAGGCTGGGTAAACAAATAAGCATGGGTGTAGCTTGCTTATTGCGGCGGTTACTACTCCTAACCAATTAGGCTTGATACTACACTTTGAAGCAGCTCCAGCATTGCTCTCTACATCAATGGCAGGGGTGGAAGGAAATTAGAACCAAAAAGTTACCAATAAGGGCCCTGACCTCAGTGGTCAGAGTAATAGATAAGTATGAGAAAAATAAGTACAAAAGCTTGCTAGGCAGACTGGATGAGCCATTTGGTCTTCTTCTGCCGTCATTTCTATGTTTCTATGTTAATAAAGTTGTGCAGAACATTTTTTCCCCCAAACACTCTGAAAATATAAGAAGTAAAATGCATTAGGGCAAAACAAGAAAGGTGACCTAGGAATAAGACCAAAAGAGAAATAAAGACAATAATGGGCAGGTCGCTTTCTTTTTTGGACAGATCTAGCCCCTTTAATAATGCCAGCAAAGCAGAGAGTTATTACCATGTAATGTCCTGTCTCCAGGACAATCCTTAGCTCCACCAGGGCATTATTGCACAGTAACTGCCTGCTTCCAAGTCCATGTAAATCATTACTTTAGGGGATTGTTTTAGGTGTCCAGCGCTTTGCATTGTATTGTGTGTGTTATATTATGATGTATGTGTGGTGCTGTTTGTATGAGATTTAGGTGGAGTGAGATGGTTGGGAAGCTGCATTTCAGGGGCCCCTGATAGATGGAGGCAGGTGACAGTAGGCGATTCCTTGGGCTGAGGACAGTGGGAGGTGGTTAGGTGGCTGTTTCTGGAAGCAGTCAAGAAGGCAGGGAGTGAAGTGGTTGAAGCTAGAGAGGTGGAGAGGGAGGGCAGAAGGACGTGGGTAGTTTTGGTTGAGGGTGGGAAGATGAGTCTTGGATTGGGGACAGAGGGAAGTGAGTGGGAGAGCTGAGACTTGGTCTGTGGAGGGTCACCTGATGGTGATGGTCAGGGCTGGGAAGTGAAGAAGGGGTAAGGAGGAGAGAAACCGTCACATTTGCCTGTCTCCTACACCTCCACGACCCATGAGAAAAGAAGCTGCGGCTCTGTGTTCCAGGAAGAAGAAAATGTAACTTGGGCCTCTGGGGAATGGAAAACAATGTGGAATAAATATAAATAAATAATCTTTTAGTTGTATTGCCAGTTCAGTTCATTTTGTAAGGGGGAAAAATGCCACCCTTTGTTTGCTGCGTCTTCAGCACCATGGGAAGAAGGAACCGCTGCTGATACAGGGATCTGTGACTTTGTGATGCCCGCAGCAGCAGCAGCTCTGCAGGATTTGTGGGCCGGCGTGTGGGCAAGAGCTGTAATTCAGGATCAGGGAAAGAAGTGTGTAGGATGCCGTTTGTGTGGTTTATGTAAGGTCAGGCGGGTCTCGTACCTGCCTGGCCACGGTAATATGGTGCCAGGCTCTTCCCTGGCACGCCGGGGGTTAAGAGTTGGGGGGGGGGGGGGGGGTCAGCTGCGGCAGCCCGAATCCGGGCTCATGCTGCACGATAAGGCAGGGGAGGGGGAGTTGGAGGTTTATTTTCAAACCTCTTGTTTCTGGGGATGCCATTGGTTCCCCTTCAGCAGGGGCAGCTGGGAAGGGGAGGAGTTGTGGGAGGGTCCTGGGGTCTGGGAGGCGTTCGCTGGTTACCTGCTGTGGCGTCCGGTCGCTGATACCCGCCCGCCCGTCCCTAAAAACTTTGGTTGTTGTTACTGTTCGGGGGGTTTAGCGTTGCCGCAGCTGGGGGTGGGGGCGGGTAGCCCGAGCCGATTGGGGGTTATGTAGTGGTTTAAAGTGTCTGACTTGACAGGTGTCAGGTCAGTGGTTACGAACTGAACGACTGGGTGCAGTTGTTGATGGTACGACTCCTTGCTGTGGCGGGGGTCGAAGGGTTCGGCCCCTTGCCGGGCGGTGGCGGGAGTCGTAGGGGGAGTGTACATGATGTGACTGCATACAGGCTGGGATAGCCTCGGATTGCCCGTCTTGCTGGCTCGTGGCGGATGGGCGGGGAGGAGGGGTAATTGGTTGTTATGGTGAACTGGCTCGGGCACCGGGAAGTTGTTAATAAAAGCTGCGGCTTGTTGATCCCAATCTGTGTTAAGTGTATTTATTGGTTGTAAAGGGACGGGCGTGGGCAGAAGCGTCAGTCCTGGCTACCCATATCACTTGCTGCTTGGAAGTACAGAACATGCATGCTTCTGATCCGTGAGGTTTTGGGGTTTTTTTTTTTTATAACTGCAGCAGAGAGAGATGCGTTCAGACAAAAGATGCACTGAAAGGATTTGTCTTGAGCTATGTATAGCAGGTCGAAACGGAACCAAGAGTGCCGGGGCAGACGACAGAGACTTTCTTCAGTTTAAAAAGGGAAAATTGGATTCGCCTCCAGTTCTTGGTCTCTCTCTCTTTTTTTCCCCCTCAGATGTCTTCCTCTGCTGAAAATGGAAATGCAAGCTCCGGAAAACAGAATGAGGAGAAAACATATAAAAAGGTAAAAGCAAATTAATAGTATGTTTGGTAGAGCTTTCTGTTTTCTTTCTTCCTCTGAAGGAGCGGAGTTTCTCATTTGCCCGCTGGGAGTAGATGGTGGATAAATGTTTTGCACATTTACACATGTTGAACCCTATTGTCAGACAGGCATCCTCCTGCTGCGCTGTTGAAAATCTTAAGCCAGTCTTCTGAAGTTTGGGAACAGGTCTCTTTTGTGTTCTCCAAAAAAAAAAAAACTGTGTGTGAAAAGCAGGCTTCATGACTTGAGATTCATTCTTGTAATATTGTCGAGAGCGTTTTCTTGGGTTTACATGCCGATGGCTTCTTTTAAAGGTCGTGCTGCCTCAGCTTGCAGCAGCCGACAAGCGAATGCTAGATATATTTTTTTCATAAACTATGTGTTTGTCAGTGACCCGCCAGTAAGAAAAGCAGCAGCAATGAAATACCGAGCCCTAGACGATGCTTTCAGAAGCTGGCCTGGGACGATAAGAATCCCTCCTGAATCGCTTTTAAAATCCCTGCCTTTTTTTTTTTTTTTTAACAGTGCTGTAACTGAATAGGTAAAACAAAGATATTTTTTAACTCGGGAGTATAAGGGCTAAACTTCATATTCATTATGTATCCGACCCTGACTCCACCCCTAGAACTGAACAACTTGTGAGAACCCTAGCAAACCATATGAGCGCAAGCTGGATTTTTCCTTTTCGGTGTCCATGGAAGAAATGACGAATACATCGACCCCCATTGGTTTTTTTGTGCCAGAAAAATGCTCACCAATTATATCATTTGTCTTGTAGTGTATACGTTTTATTTCTGGAGCTCACATGAAAGGGAAAACTGATGTATGGAAAATGTCCACTTGTCATGTAGAGTCTGGTAAGCAGTTAAGACAAAAGCCAAGTACTTCCATAAATCCACTCTTTATGAGAAGAATTTTCCATGCATGATGGGGGGATATGTGGGTTATTAGTCAGGCATAGTATTTTTCTGGTAACATATTAATAAATGCTTGGATTCCATAAGTGCTAAAATTCATGTTAGGGGTTTTGTTTTGTTTTTTTAAACAAAAATTCCACTCTTCATGTATTGGTTGCAAATGATCAGAATATAGATTTCTTTTTTTTAAGTATTTTTGTCACAAACTTTGCAGAATATGCCTTTATTGCCACGCTGTGTGATGTTACAAGTTTTGCTATCTTTCCTCTTGAACACGGTATACAGCAATGTTACTTAGTTGATCAGGTTGAAAGATGTGTGGGTAAAATGCCGTGGCTCGGTATTCTGCTAGGATGAGAGAGGTCTGTGCTTTGACTTTGAGCCTCCGGGTGGCTCTTGTCAATATAAGACTGATAAGACTGAGCAAGCCAGAAAGGTTTGCATAGATGAAACACCTACAGCTCTGCCCCTGAGGAAGCAGATTGGGTCCTCAGGGTTTACAAAAGAGATCTTTGGGGAAAACAGCTGGTTCCCAGCAATTCGGGGGCTGTTGAGCTGTGTGAGGGAGAGCTCTTAAATCGTCCCTCAACAAACAGTGATGAATTGTAACCATAATATGTGGGTGACGTCATCTGACAGTGCCAACACAGAGCCAGCTCTCAGAGCTCAGTAAAAACTTTATTGAACATGCGTGGGAATTCCTGTGCACATTCTCTGCCTTGTGAGCTCCACAGTATTTATTTGTCCTGCTTCTGCACAGATGTGTTCCAGTCTTTCTCTTACTTTTTTTTAAATGTTTGCCCTTTTGGTGGTCTTATCTGCCTTGTTGCTTCTTCTATTTTTTTTTCTTGCCACTGCTTCAGCAGCCCCTCAAACAGAATTAAGTTAAAAAAAAATAAGAGAGAAAAAGACTATGGAAAAGCCCAAAGCCAAGAAGATTGTGGTCAATGGTTTCAAGGCCTGCATTTATAGATGCCAGATGTTCATCATGGATACACACTTTATCTGTTATCGCTGCATGGATCTGGACCATAACTTCTCCAACTTCTACAGCTATGATCGAATGACTCCTAGGTTGCAACAGAACTGTGCCTGGAAGATGGAAGCCCTGAAGAAGGCACCGGCAACAGCACAAAGCCTTAGCACAAGGCTAAGTAGCAGAGCCACTCCTCTTCCAGGAAAACAGGCATCATCAGACTCTTGGCCCAAGAAATTGAGGTGGGAATCTTTCTCTTCTCATTTTTGCTAGCACAAGAAGTCTTCCTGCTTCCCCCACCCCATCATGGCACCAATTCCCATATCCGTCTCAGGTCAGGAGTTGAGTGTGGTGCAGAAATCTATCACACCAGTGGAGGCATCAAGAAGAGCACCTAAATAACACGAGAGATCTCCTTCATGGCCGTCCCCCTCAGTGCCAAAGAAAATATCAGTGCTCTTGGTACAGGGCTCTCTTGGAGCAGGCCCCTCATTGCATAGCCGCATCATTGTGGAACATCCCCAAAGTGCCAAGCCATTATTTTATCTGGATCTGGCACCAACCAGAACAATGTCCTTATTATCAGTCTGAAGCTTGTATCCTAGGACACAGTCAACAACCTAGGTGAGTCAGGCCAAGGCACCATCAATTAACACTTTGGCACACAAGCCCAAGTGTCCCACTGCTAGAGCTATGGCACGGAAGGGAGTGCTGCTGGCACCATCCATGGATCAAGTTGCTGTTTGGCGAGAATTGTCAATGCAATCAGTTCAGAGTTCCTCAGAGCTGGCCACTCTACAGCAGATGCAGTTGCCATCATTCCTAGTTCCTCCTTGGCTTTACTGGCAGCCTTTAATGAGGAAGAATTGATCAAGGTTTCTGAAGAGGATGTCTTTCTTCCAGCTCCAGCACACAGGGTCTTTCAGCTAGTGGGAGCTCAGTTATTGGAGTTAGCAAAGAATTTATTTGCCTGCTTAAACCCTAAAGATTGGAGTGGGAGATTAGAACCTCTCCTGTCCAAGATGGCAGAAAATTTCCCACATATTGGGGGTGCCCAAAGTCCCGAGTCTCCCCTCAAGAGCTTCCGGTGTTGGGAGTAAAGCCTCACCATGAGATGATAGATTCTTCTCTCCAGAGGAGTAATCCCTTCACAAATTGGAAGGAGAATAAATGGCATTGGTTCATTCTGAATTCACGCCAAATGTTTCCCTCTCGGACCAGCGGAGATCTCCTCCTCGGTCACCCTCATCATTGTTGGAGTCTTGGCTCAGTGTTCCCCATTGGTCTGGACAAGAGAAGGTTTCCATGGCAATTCCTTCAGATCCCCTGCTGGACTTACCTCAGCATACTTCTTCTCTACTACTTGTGGTTTTTGGATATGCTGGCAAAGATGCTGTCCAAAGAAAAGGACCCAAGAACAGATGTCTTTGCACTTCTTCAGTTTCTTCAACTTCCAGTGGACTCCTGGCTATTCCAGTTCACAGATTACTCAAGGGTCTGTAGATGAGGATGTAGCAGGCACCAACATTGTGCTTTCCAGTGGCCAGGAAGCTTGACCTAACATATAGGGTCCAGGCCTCCCAGGGATTTGGAGTGGTCCATCTATTGTACCATTCTGTGGTGATGGAGTCAGCATTAAAATGTGCTAAATACACATGTGATCACTCTTACATGTCTCCTGAGAAGGATCCAAAAGCTCTGGGTACATTTGGGGAAAAAGGTGTTTCAGGGATCCATTCTGAATGTTTGGATTTTGGTTCATCAGCTGTACATGGTGCAGTATTTGCACAAACACATGAACAGTCTAAAACCTTTGATGGAATAATCAGACTCAGGAAAGGTGGACTTCCCTCAGGCAGTGAGCAACAAGAAGGAGTGTGAGAAGCATCTGATCCATTCAGTATATTAAGCTTTTGACATCATAGCCAGGACTTTGGCTGCTTCCATAAAAGCCCATAGGCCTGCAAGATTGTGAGTAAGTGGCTTTCGTGAAGAAGTGTACGATCATCTTGCGGAAGTACCCTATTAACTGAATTTCTGAGATGAAATAAAGTTGGATTTGGAGAATTTGACCTGGAAACCCAGGGATTGGAGAAGATGGATAGTCATCTCCATGGACTCCAGAACTTCTGACCAAGATGGATCCATCACCAACCAATCATCCACTACTACAAGGCATGTCTGAACTCTATCAGGGCAACAGAAAGGCCAAAGGGGAGAAAATAAGAACATAAGAAATTGCCATACTGGTTCAGACCAAGAGTCCATCTAACCCAGCATCCTGTTTCCAACAGTGGCCAATCCAGGCTACAAGTACCTGGCAAGTACCCAAACATTAAGTAGTTCCATGCTACTGATGCCAGCAATAGCAGTGGCTATTCCCTAAGTCAACTTGACTAATAGCAGTTAATGAACTTCTCCTCCAAGAACTTATCCAAACCTTTTTTAAACCCAGCTACACTAACTGCACTAACCACATCCTCTGGCAAAAACTTCCATAGCTTAATTGTGCAATAGAGTGAAAAAGAATTTTCTCTGATTAGATTTAAATGTGCTGCTTGCTAACTTCATGGAGTGCCCCCTAGTCCTTCTATTATCCGAAAGAGTAAATAGCCGATTCACATTTACTCAGTCTAATGATTTTAAAGAGCTTTATCATATCCCCCCTCAGCCATCTCTTCAACTTGTTCGGATAGTGCACACCCTTCAACCATAAACCTGAGGAAATTCCAATCAGCAAAGTAAGTGGGAATGTGCACATACTTATCTTCTAGATCCAGAGCACACATCCAATCCTTTGGTTTAATGAAATGAAAAATAGTCTGGAGGGAGTTCATCTTGAATATCTCCCAAACCAGCAACTTGCTCAGGCTTCACAAATCCAGCATCAGTCTCAATACCCCTGACTTCTTGGGAATTAGGAAATACTGATCACACTCCTGTAAAGGAACAAGCTCGATCATCTTTTGAAGAAGAAGTGATTCTATCTCCAGCTGTGGCTGGACAGACTGAGAAGGATCTGAGCTAAAGATTGAAATCCTTTGGGTCAGAGGAGAGTGAGAGAAGTGCAAGTGGTAGCCTTACTCCTCAATTTTCAAAACACACTGGTCATTAGCAACACAGAACCATTCTAGGTGAAAGTACTGGACACTTCCCCATCACTGTAGAAGGCAGGGAAGAGGGTCTCAAGGGTTTCAAAAATTGGTCCTAGGCTTAGGCTGTAATTGTTGCTGAGGCTTTGGCTGACATCTTTCCCTCTATTGATCTCAAGCAGGAAGCTGCTGCTACTGAAGAGTGGAGGAGCACAATGATGCTGAAAATAGTAAGCTATCTTTGGAAGAATGGATGCTTATAGGAAATATACTTGCATTGGGAAGGGGCCAGTAGGTCTCCTGCCACAGCTGATAAAGACTGCAGGATGAATTGATGCTCCTTAGTCAGTGACACTGTCTCGCCCCAACAGAAAGCATTTTTTCCCATCTAAAGTGCCACATTGCCAATGGGTCTAGTGTGGTCCTTTCTACTGCAGGATCAAATGTCAGTAAGGTCATTCATGGTTCTTCTCAGGCACATGGCTGTAGTGATGCATGTGGTTTTTCTGACTGAAATGCACATGTGGGGTCTTCAGTAGATCCTCTGAAGTCAGTGAGTTCAGCTTTATCAAACATTATCCCTCCAAATTTCTGTGACTCCTGAGATGAGAGCATCCCTTCAGTATTGGATGAACTTGGAAGTTCTAAAGGTGGGTCCCAGCACATCAAGTGTCCATGTCTACTGATGCCTCCACTAAGGATTGGGGGTGGACACTGGTGTGGTGTGGACTCAAGGATTGTGGTCCCTTGAGAAGAGTCATCTCAACCATCAGGAGCTGCAAGCCATCTACTATGCCATAAGGGCTTTCTGCCACTATCTCTTAGGCAAGAGAATTTTGATCCAGACAGACAACCAGGTGGCCATGTTTTACATAAAAAGCAGAGCAGTACAGGCTCATTAACCCTCTTTCAGGAGACCCTCTGAATCTAGTCATGGGCCACCCATCCAAATGCCCATCATCAACTCGCCTATTTCCAGGAATCCAAAATATTTTGGTGGACCACCTTATCAGAGTGCTGCAGTCACAAGAGTGGTCCTTGGATCAAGAGATTTTGAACTGATTTATTCAGTCACTTGGGTAAGCTGGTGATCAACTTGTTCACCTCAGAGAACAATATAAAGATTGAAAAATTCTGCTCCATGCATCCAAGTATCTACAGATCAGCTCCCGATACATTCATGCTAGACCGGATCATCAGTCTACTCTATCCATACTGGCCAATTCCTCTCATTGCCACGATTGTTCAGAAGGCTATTCAGGCAAGACAAAGTTATTCTTCACAGCATCACTGGTCATGGCAAGTATAGTATCCATATCGCGTTCATTTGTCAAGTCAGTTCTGATTCTATTAGGAATGTCTCTGACTCTCATCACACAGGAAGACAACAGTCTCTGCCAACTGAACCTGCCATCTTTGGCCCTCAGATTGTGGATGTTGAACATGCAGTAGTCTCTTACTTATTCCTTTCGAAGGAGGTGGAAGATGTGCTTATTTTGGCTATAAAGCCTTCAACCAGAAGATCTTACAGTTTCAACATGAGGTGAGATCAGCTAGCTGTAATCATTCTACCGTGGCCCAAGGGACTTGTATCTTTTCTTTGTGTCATCCTCAGACATTAGCACTTCTTCAGTCAAAGTACATCTTAGTGCCATTGTGGTATATCATCAGCAGGTGCAAGGGGCTCTGATCTCTCTTCACCATTTGGTATCAAAGTTCATGAAAAGACTGTGGCATTCCAAGCCACCAATCAGTAAACCTCCAGTACAGTGGATCTTCAAAATAGTCCTAGCTCAACTCTTGAAACCTCTTTTTGAACCTTTTGAGTTGGTGGACTTAGTTTCTCACTTGGAAAGTGTTGTTTCTCATGCCAAAGAGAAAGTGAACTTCAGGCTCTGGTTTCATATTCCTATTTATTTAAAACATTTTCTATTCCGCATACATCCAGTCTTCCTACCTGCAGTTTTTTCACAATAGTGTGGGGTTCTTCAAACTCAATCCAAGTTCTTTCCTAAAGTGGTATCTTCAGGCCACATTAATCAAGCTATTGTACTGCCAACATTCTTTCCAAGACCACATGCACACAAGGGAAAACAGGTTCTTCAACTGGACTGTAAAATGGCCCTTGCATATTATCTAAAAAGGGCTCAACCTCACCATCAAGCATCATAACTATTCATGTCCTTTGATCTCAACAGATTGGGAAATCAGTTTCCAAACAAACTCTGCCTAATTGGCTAGCAGACTATATAGTGCACTGTTTCATGCTGACTGGCTTAAAAATTACAGACTCTGTCAAGGTTCATCAAGTGAGAGCCATGATCACTTCAGTAGCTCATTTCAGAGCTACTTCCACAGAAGATGTATGCAAAGCTGCAACTTAGTCATCTGTTCATAACTGTTACATTTGGTGGTTTGCAGACTACTCCCGTGAACCGCTGCACTTACCCTCCTGGCTGAGTCCCTGCCAGTTTCCGATGCAGCTGAGCCTCTCCAGCCTTTCTCGCAGTGGAACGCCACACGCTGACATGGCAACACGCTGTTGGGACCCCGCGTGGCAGGACACCACTGACTGCAATGCCCCGCACCCTTCCTTGAGTTTGGGTACAGGTGCACTCATCGTCGCTGGCTTTAAAGAGCCCACAGCAGGAAAAGCCCCGCAATGCCCTTAGATGACATCACACTCCAAGGCCTATAAAATGCTCCTGCTATCTCCTCTTCACTGCATCAGCATCAGGTCCATCTACTCCTGAGTAGAGCGTGATGCTTCCAGCACCTTGTCTTCAGTTTCAGTGCCTTGTCTTCAGTATCCGCCTTGTCTACAATACCCGCTTTGTCTCCTGTCTTTGTCCAGTTGTCCAAGGTTACCTTCTGTCTTCATCTCTTTCTACATTGCTCACCTGTTCTTCTCCTTGCCTGCCTGCCCTCCTATCCATCCCTCCTCTCCTCTGGGATGGATACCTGTTTGACCTGAGCCTGATCTTGAATGCTCCTGACCGCTGCCTGCCTCTGAGCACTGCCTGATCTTCAATACGCCAGATCATTGCCTGCCCTTGATATCTGCCTGAACCTTGGACACACATGCCTGCTGTCTGCCTCCAACTATTGTCTGGACCTCGGACCTGCCTAACCACCACCTGCCTGTGGTCCATGGACCTCCTCTTCTGCCACAGACAGAGACCCCACCCAAGTCCTGCGGCCCCAGCATCCAAAGGCTTAACCTGCGGGGAATGAGAGCTTTATAGGTGAACGTCCTGCTGGGTTTCTGCTTCATCTGGGTCTGCCTGTTGACAGTGGGAAACTGCAGGGCGCCTCCCTGCAGGCAGTGCCAATTCTGCCTCGGCCCAAGTGTCCACAAATGCAGCAACACCTTCATATCCCAGTACTATCTGGGCAGCATGTTCAGAGGAGACAGTAGCTTTGGGCAAGTAGTTCTGCGCAGCTTGTTCATCCAGTAGTCTACTCTTCAATTGGTTGGTCAGTGTTGTCTTAAGTAATTGATCCCTCAGTTTGAGAATCCACATGTGTTATAGCTAATACATACCTGCTTATCGACAGAGAAAGCATGTTTGCTCACCTGTAAACAGGGTTCTCCATAGACAGCAAGATGAATTAGCCATACTTAATACCTGCCCGCCTCTCTGGAGAGTTGAACTCTTCACTAAAGCTTAAGCTCTGGAAGAGACCGAGAGGCTCACAGGGCCGTGTGTGTGCACAGGATCTTCCACACATGCTCAGTTATGTCTTTATTGAGCTCTGAGAGCTGGGTCTGTGTAGGCGCCATTGGATGACATCACCCACACGTTATGACTAATGCATCCTGCTGTCTACAGAGATCCTCGTTTTACAGGTAAGCAAATCACTCTATTATTCATAAACAGGCTGATACAGTAAAAATCGCGGGAAAGCGGGCGAGTGCCCGCTCTCCTGTGCGCGTGATTCAGAAAAAACAATTATTCAAATGAGGGCCCGTGGTAAAAAGAGGCGCTAGGGACACTAGCGCGTCCCTAGCGCCTCTTTTTGAACAGGAGCAGCGGCTGTCAGCGGGTTTGATAGCCGCCGCTCAATTTTGCCAGCATCGGTTCTCAAACCCGCTGACAGCCCCGGGTTCGGAAACCGGATGCCGGCAAAATTGAGCGTACGGTTTTCAACCCACGAGCTGCGGGCCGATTTTAAATTTTTTATTTTTGATTATTTTTAACTTTTGGGACCTCTGACTTAATATCGCCATAATATTAAGTCAGAGGGTGTACAGAAAAGCAGTTTTTACTTGGTGCCGAGAGAAATTAACGCCTACTTTGGGTAGGCGCTAATTTCTGAAAGTAAAATATTAGGCTTGGCTGCACATTTTACTTTCTGTATCGCGCGGGAATAACTATTAGTTTTGGGGAGGTTGGACGTGCATTTTCAATGCGCTATTACCCCTTACTGAATAAGGGGTAAAGCTAGCACGTCGAAAATGCGTGTCCAAACTCGGGTTAACAGTGCGCTCCGGTGTATCGGCCTGTAAGTAAGTTGTCTCTCTATGTGTTGGACTGGTTCCCTGGAAGTTCTTACCCTGGCCTGGACATGTATGAGTAATGCGAATTGGCTTTGTTTATGTTTGCTTGGAACTGAAACCTTTGTTGTGTAAAGTCTGTGGAGGTAACTGTATTTCTGCTTATGTTTTAAGCCAGGACATTATGTTAAATTTTCATTTTGAACAAAGTCAAGCTTGAGCACTATAATCTTGTGGCTTACATTAATAGAGGACAAAAAAAAAAAAAAAAGACCAGAGTTTTATCCTCTAATTGTCTAATACCATATCTGTGTTGAACTCAGGGGGGAAACATACCCATCCCATTACTCCACTGTGCATCTTAGAACAAATCTGCAGCACAGAGAAAAGAAACTTCCTTTCTAGCTCCCTAAATGGGGATGAGCCTAAGTCCCTGGCTCAGTACTTTTCCATAGTGTCCAATGATATTATCACACTACACTACAAATATTTGCAAAAGATGGACAATTATAAAGTATACCAGGACATTAGCCAGAAAATGTAAAACAGAATTGGGCCAAATAATTGTGATGGATGATTCTAAACCCCGTTACTGGAAGTTTTGCAGTGGTAGAAGTACACAGTGGGCCTCTCCAGAAGTGCACAATGTGTTTGATGAGTTGAACTGGGGACATCTTCAAGCACTTTCAGAGATGATAATTTTTACAAATTTTTCATAATAGGGCTCAGTTTCTTTAATGCCATCCTTAGAAAATTAAGAGTTGAATGTACTTGGATCCTGATTGCAACGACAGCTGCAGATTCAATAAAACGTTATATATGTGAAAACACAGCTACATGAATTCTGCTAACGTCTGGAAAGAAAAATTGGTCCAGTGGGTATTAAATTGAAACAGTCTAATTAGAATTGCTTGTGATAGTACACTACTGCGTGCACACAGTGTCTGTCATCAGCATTTATCTTGGGGTCAGTTAATATTATTATAACTTACTGGGAATGAAATGCTCCCTGCAATCAACATAACCACAAGACTTCTTTCTCCTGATCATCTAATAGATTTGTGGGAGGCTCATCCCCGCAGGGCTACTGTTGAAAGATTGTTTGCAAGGCTCCTCCTCCATGTTTTTTTTTTCTATTGTAGAAAGAAAAGCAGGGGGCTGAGCAGTGTTTGTTACTGAGATATGGGTGTCCGGTTATCTTAGTGTAATTTTTATTCTTAACTGTACATGCAATTTGTTTAGTTTTGTATTTTGGCTGAAAACAAATGATTGCAGAAAATAAATCATTTATTGGGGTAATGGGAATGAAGTGGGAACTTGAGTTTCTGATTTCCATAGCCAGGAGGAGGTGGGGGTAAATTACTCTTGGAATGCTGATTGCAGAGGGCTGGAATTAAGTTGCTGATTGGAAGAGGCAGACTGATGGAGTACTTGATTACAGAGCAGGAGCCAAGGGAAATCCTCAAGGAACTGATATATCAGCTGCTGGGGGGGAGGGGGGTGTCAGGAAAATAGTCTTGCTGTTGTGTTTTTGGAGGGACAGAGAGACTTACTAATTTGGGGAAGGATTCTGCATTCAGTTTTTTGTTTTGTTACGATTCACTGCCTCCCACTTCTCCCAAGGACAAATTGTCCAGAATATCTCTCCACTAGGCAATGGCTAAAAGGAAAGATTCCAGTTCTACCTTTGCTTGCGGTCCCCATCCTCAGACCCAGCCCCAGGCATATAAATGCAACCTTGAATTTCCTACACCCTAGCCCAAAATTAAACCCAACTCAGCCCAGCTTTCCCAGCAACAGTCCTCAGCCAAGAGCCACAGACCGTGGCTCCCTTCGAAGCCTGGTACCCATGCACCCTAAATCTGGACCCAAGTGTTGCTATTGAGCACTGGCTGAGATGCCTTCTTCTTCATGGGCTGCTATATCTGTGGCCTCTGCCAGTCTGGAGGGTGGAAGACCTGTCTCAGTATTCAAACGTGGGTCTCCTGTATGAGCCACTGGGCTGGCCCCAGATACAGGATATTATATATCATTCAGCAAAAACTAGATAACATGGGGCTTGATGCACCAAATGTAAAGCTTGAGAAGAGGCTGTGGCAAATAACTGTTCAGGAAGGATAGGTGAATCTTTAAAATGCTTTTTATTTATTTATTTGCAGTAATTTCGTACCCCCCCCCCCCCAATTACCAGACATACGTTCTGGGCAGTTCACAGTATAAACATTTTAGAGACTGAGAAGAGGCTGCCTGGGAAACCAAAAAATAAGCACATAATGAGGCATTTGAGGTCACTCAAGCTCCAAGCTGCAGAATGCATTATCAATGTTATTAAAAATGAGCATGAACATTTCAGACAAGTAAAATCCTTTCTAGCAAAAAGGCAGAGAAAATGCATGAAGTATGCTTGGGCTGTGATAGCACAAACTAAGTGCAATAGGCCAAAGACGCCGACCCACACTTCAGTCACAGGCTAGTCACATTTGGCTTCTCTGTCCCAAACTTATCTGCAATGGCTGCATAGGATAAAATGAAGAGAAAGATCACAATCAGACAGATAGAAAATGCCTTGATCCAGTTTTAAAATTACCTTCTTCCACTTAGCAAGGGAATAGAATCCTCAGGAACTGATCTCTTGATTAGGTAACATATTGAAGATTTTATGAATTTATTTATTTATTTAACACTTTTCTATACCGACCTTCATGAAAAAATTTCATATCAGATCGGTTTACATGTAACAAAGGGTATAACTTAAACAAGAACAATTCACTAGAAGCGGAAGTTACATATAACAAGGGTAGTTAACTTGGAGGCTAGGCTAGTCAGAGGTATAGGACAGTGTAACTGAAGAGAACTAGAAAAGGCAATGAAACAAAAGAAATGGCGGCTTAATTATAATGTCTAAACATAGCGGGGCGTTAGCCGGTAAAGCAGAGTCCTGTCCGGTTGACAATTAATGGCTTAGAAAGTTAGGGGAAGGCCTGGAGGAAGAGCCAGGTCTTAAGTTTTTTGCAGAATGTTCGAAGGCAAGGTTCTAGTCTGAGGTCAGTGGGCATATTGTTCCAGATAGTTGGACCTGCTGTAGAGAATGCTCGTTCTTTGGTGTATGATAGTCGCGTGGCTTTTGTTGGGGGAACTTGCAGGGTACCTTTGTACGCTTCTCTTATAGGTCTTGAGGATGAATATAATTTGAGTGGAATCTGGAGGTCTAGTTGTTGCTGATTGTATATGGTTTTATGAATTGTGGTGAGGGCCTTGTGCATTATTCTATATTTTATTGGCAGCCAGTGAAGGTTCCGTAGTATGGGAGTGATGTGCGAACCTCTGTTGGTGTTGGTTAGAATTCTGGCTGCTGAATTCTGGAGCATCTGTAATGGTTTGATGGAGGAGAAAGGGAGTCCGAGAAGGAGAGCGTTGCAGATTACATAGCATGAATATCATGCTATGTAATCTGCCTCGACTTGTTATTGTGAGGAGTGCGAAATATACATTTTAATAAATTCCTAAACATATCAGGTCGCACAAAACAAAACATTTTTCATGTTTGTTCTCTTCCTTAGCCCTCAATGATGCATAAATCAAATGGCCATAACAGTAGAGCAAAGTCGCCTGCAGAAGGTAAAGCACAGCTTTTTCTTACTGTGAAGAAGTTGTACTCCACTTCCCAATGCTATGATGGCCTGGCAGCTCAGACAGACTTACACCAATTTAAAGTGAGCATTGGAAAGGTAGGGATGGAGTGCAAAGGTGCCCTGTCTGTCCATACCTGCCATGCCATGGGGCATCTGTAAGAGAATTACATGGGTGGGAATAAAAAGATCGCAGGATCTAACATTCTCATCTGCTTTCCCACAACCCTTCTTTACACCTACCAAACAGTGGTATTGAAATACAGCATAATCTCTCTTGGATAAGACTCTGTCATCATCCACATCCTCCTCATCGTCATCCCTTTCTTCTGCCTCCACAGCTAATTCCTCTGGCCAGAGAAGGTGGTATCAGATATATACCATATGTTGTGCAGCATGCATCACATACTTGGCTAACTATGACTTCAGCAGGAACCAGGGACAGGAGAAGAAGAGGCCTAGAGTTCAGAGTAAAAGACTGAGAACCAGGGAAACCAGGGTTCAAAACTTCACTTCCCTCATTAATAGTCCTTGGGCAAATCTTTTTATCTGCCAGTGCCTCATATCAGTGTTTCCCAACCAGTGTGCCTTCAGACCCGATCACGTGTGCCATGGAAAAAGTCACCACTGACTAATACTCAGATCCAAACCAGCACCTGGGCTCTGCTCTCACAACAAGAGGCACCAGCAGTGGCTCTTAAACGTGTGGGATTTCCTTTCTAAGAACATGTGTCATCATGCCTGCCCCCAGAATATGGTAATTATTAATAGGCAGCATACAGGCCCTGAATAGCTGGGCTCTGCTTTGTGCAGCACACGGAGTGTACACAGCACCTCCTCACCTGCTTCCTCCTTTGAGTCCTTCCAGCCTCTCTGTCTCATCCCCAGGCTGAGATAAGGAAAGTGTGCACTGAGCCCTGCATGTGACTCACTCTTGAGTGTTTGGAGCTGCAGCAGTGGAGGAGTTCTGGCAGCCACGTGGCAGTCAGGATAGCTAACCGAGTTGGCTGCCTGAACCACACTGACTTCTCCTGCTCTTGTATATTGAGGGACATGGTTCATATGTGCTTCTGCCCCCTTTCTAAGTTAGAAGAGAGACTGGTGAGGCTTTCAGTGCTTCTCTAGATCTTCTTTTGGTCATATAAATTCTCCCCATGTCCACACTGCCTGCTCATTTTTATTAATGTTGGTGTGCTTTGGGCTTGAAAAGATTGGGAAACACTGCCTCAGATACCTATTTAGACTGCAAGATCTTTAGGGCAGAGATGTATTGTATCTGGATCTTAATAATGCTGTAAGCATCATTTAGAAAGGCAGGCTAAAACAAATGACATCTCCTGTGCAATCTAGACAGTGAAAACCAGCCCTTCAGTAGCCTAAATGCATGCTCAATGGGCATAGTTATAGCATTCCTGTAAGACAAAATGTGGATGGAGGAACAGTTAGCGAGTCAACCAGCCCAACAAGGAAGCAACCATTATTTTTCACAAACACAGATGCAATGTGGCACACCATGAACATCTACAGGTTATGAATAAATCTGTTGTTTGTTTACTGGTTGCAGCACTTACCCAGTATAACTCCCTCTCCCAGATTCTCAGCACATGTAATCGAATTGTTCAGTTCCTAGTTTCACGTTCCTGCATCCTTTACCCCTCACCCCCTGCCATATGTACTTCAATTCACATGTTTCTTTGTAATCCACCTTGTGCCTTTCTTAGGAAAAGGCTTAATATCAAATATAAATACATATAATAAATAAATGGATGAATGAATAAAGGGAAGTCTGCCTTAATATAAGCGCAGCATGCCAGGAACCAAGAAACTTAGCCACCTGGTCTGTCATATTCAGATTATTTTATTGTGAAAATGCTTATGGTTGTGGTAGATAAGCTTCCTGCTGCCTTGGAGGAAGCAAGCCCACACAAGTGCAACTGATAGCACCTGTGACATTGGGGAAGTGAGCCTGCGTGCCCCTCTCTCCTCCGCTGCTCAGTACAGACATACTCAGGGATGGAGTCAAGCTTGGCTTTCAGAAAGGAGATGATATGTATAAAGAGAGATACCGGTGAAGTCAGTCATATCTCCCTGCCACCCTCTGGAAGGAGCTGGTTGCCATGAGGTGAACAGCTGTCATTACTTTCATCTCACCAAAAAAGCTGTGAGGGTGGTGGATATGGGAGGTCGGATGCCCGCGCACCTTATCACAGAGCTAGATGAGAGCTATAGTTGGGCCTCGTTTTAGTCAGACACTCTCTGTCTCTCAATTCCTATAAATCTGCTCTGCCGTCAAAAGACTTTTCTATGGGTAGGTCAGCAATGTACATAAAAGAGTAGATGCACCCTTAGCACCACTGAGGTGTAGCTCAAAGGCATATTCACGTTACATATACCAAGAGGCAAGCCTTGTAGAGAAGTCCTTTGGTGTATAAGCACAAATAATCCCTACCAAGTGTCAAGTGAACGAAAGTGATCCTTCTTCCCTCTCCCCAAATAGTATTACTGTTCATCAGTGCTGCTCTGAATCAGCCATACCCAGCCTTGTCAGTAATATCTGCAGCAGGTTCACTGCATCATTAGCCAAGCCAACAGAAATATTATGATTTCATCATTTCTTACACCCAGTGATGTGAGCCAGAGAGGACAGACATGCCAGTTTCTCCAAAGAGAGGGCCTTTGTCCATGGCCAGGCTAATGCTGGTAAAACCTTAGCAGATAATCTTCAAAGGAGTAATGCACGAAAAAGTCACATATATCATAACAATTTTCAAAAGTCTGTGGGTAAAACAGCGTTTTGTGCACAGAAATGTGCTTTTACAAACTTGCCTGCCTGATAGGAGGGTAAACTTGCAGGTGCATGCCCTGTATGCATGTAGGTTTATCTGGACTGAGCAGAGGCCTTCCTCAGGGTGGAGTTGGGAAGGAGTTTGCACTTGTCTGCATACTTTGGAAGATTCAAACATATGAGCAGGCACAGAAAGGGGCTGAATTAACACAAGTCAGTTGTCAGGGCTTCAACCCTCGCTGACGATTAGGTGTTACTGCTCACAAGTTTCCAACTTCTACAAATTCAGCCCCTTTTTATGACTATTACCATGTGTCCAATATATGTTCGTGCACTTTTCTGTGTAACATATGCGGACAAATGTTCCTGAAAAATGTTCATGCACCAAATAGCAGGTGTGAGTGTGTGTGAGCAAATTTGGTGGGATAATTTTCAAAGTGAACTTATGCATGTAAATCCACTTTGACAATTGGCTTAACTTGCGTGTGTAATTTAGATGCGATGTTACAAAATTTCCCTCATGGTGCACCAACTGCAGGTGAGCAGCTAAAGAATTTGCAACTCACAAAGCGTACAAGGAAGAGAGGCAGTAGGGATAAATCCAACCTTGTGCCTAGCTAGGCAGGGAGCGGAGACTACATTCCAGCGGGATTGACTGGTGCTTTATGGTCTTTTATAGTCCTCATATAGTTTTATTATCTGTCATCTGGGCCAGTCCCCCTCCCCTTTCCCAAGCTGTAAGGGCAACTGCAGTGTTTCTTCACTGACCTGATGAAGAGAACATAGCTCTCCAAAACTAGTCAAAGATGTATTCAGTTAGTCCAATAAAAAGGTATCACCTAGTCTTGACTGTTGATCTTTATTTGTACGTATTCAAGTAGACCAGCACAGCCACTTCAATACTTTGCTCACCAGTTACTACAGCATCTTGGTCCCTGCTGCTGCCTAGCTTGGTATCCAAGTAACGTGCCCTCGCCACTGTGCCCCGATTTGTAAATTCCTACATTTAAAAATAGCTATCAGCCTTTAAAGTCAAGAACCCTGCCAAAAAAATGACTAGGGCGCCACTGCGAAACTCAAGGGAACACAGTGTTCTTGAGCTGAGGGAAAATATGAAATGAAGTGACAGAAACTCAACTGCATGCCTGGAAGCCAAAACTCTTTTGTTTTCAGTGCAAGAGAGTGAAGAATCTCTCCGATACAAGAGATGCCTTGTGATCTGGAACAAAGGCCTTGTGAAAGAAACCTTGCCCGTTTGCTTAACTGGAGAAGCAGCATTATACTGCATGTCATAAAGTTCCACGCCTTGGTGTCGAATCCGCAGTTAAAAAGGAACCTTGACGTTATCAGTCAGTGCGTTCTTTGTGATGGGGAAAAAAAAGTAATTCAGTGAATTTCTAATAAACCAATCCCGCACCCCCATCCACATTCTTTTGTAAACCATCATGGGGAGTATCAGGCATGGCATGACATCAGTGCTTTAAGACAAGAGTTACTGGCGTTGGGTGAAGACCAGTAGTGAATAACACAAGCATGCCTCGAAACTGAATAATTCCCAAACACAAGTTTCTTTCCCCAAATTTTCTTCTGCTATAGCCCTGTCCTCAAGTGGCTATCTGGGGGGTTTTCATTCCCTTGCTGGCCAATGGCTGAAGGGAGAACTTCTCCTCCAAGACTGAATGCCTTGCTGCCATTCTTCCACCAGCAGGGGTAAGCGATTTGTGGTTTAAATCTCTGAACTAAATTATGAGATGGGAGAATGAGATGGGATTGCACGAAAATAGATGATAATGGATAGTGTTAAACCCTCTGTTTCCTTGAACACTTACGTGCTGTATAATGAGTAGCGGTCCATAGAAATTAAGAATCTTAAAGCTAAAAAGGTGTTGAGCCAGTCAGAACACTGGATTTACTGCCCTCTTGTTATTGATCTGGTGCCTGATGGGAGGAGCAATCAGATAGTAGTTAGCAATCAGTTCAGGACTGAGTTGCTGGAGTAGCAATCTGTTATATATGAGAGTTGAGGGTGGATCCTTGGACCAGTGGCAGATGACCACGCCCCCGGGATCCCGAGAGGGATCACTGGTCAGGCTCAGAGTTAGGAGACAGACACATACTAGTTCTTTTATTAGACAGTATACTGAACCACCAGAGGTGGCAGTAGTGAGCTGGAATGCCCGGCTGGGCTATAGTCCCTCAGATACTGGAACAGCGATCTCTGGAGGCTGAGCTGAAGAGAGACTGAGATATAGTGAGTAGGCAGGGTATGCAGATGGTAACACTCACACAATGTCCCAATGAAGCCCAGGAGCTGGAAAGTATAGGCCTTCGAGGAGCGAGTACCTGGTTCCAGGGAAAGCTCAGAGAGAACGATGGTGACTCACTGATGTAGCTGAGATAGTTGGTAGTGAAGACTTCCAGGCAGAGGAGTATACGAAGTAAGTCTGGGATCAGGGCCCTTGAGGAGCGAGTACCGGTTCCAGACTGTGAAATGCTTCCTTTGTGCCAAAGCAAGGACAGCAGTTCACCTACATGCAGCCTATTACTGTTATTACTGAAAACTATGGGTTAAGATCAGTGTTCCCTCTCATTTTTTGTGGGCTGTGGGGGCAAAAGAGTTCTCATGTGCAACATTTAGAAGCCGCATATAAACGTGCACGCGATGTTCTTTGGAACGCCATTCTGCCCTCCTTTTCTTGCGCGTGCTCTGTTTTCCTGGATGCACACAGGCACGTGTGCAATGCATAGCTTACAGGGATCATTGGTTGCGATGACCTGCTGGACTGACCCTTAGACCTCTGTTGTCATGGTGTTGTCTAAGGAAACTAAAACTTTGGGTGGATTTATTAGAAAATCCATTTGCATGCATTGAACACAAAAAAGGGGTTGAGTGAGTACACATCTGAAACTTGGGAGCAGTCGCACCAATCGTATCAGGACTTCAACTCTAGCTAGTCTCCATTCGGGCATCTCTCCTAAGCATTTCGAATTACCTTAAAAAAAAAAAAACAACAAATAAAAAATCTCATAAGTAAATCTTTAATTTCCTCACCTGTCCTTGGACTGTTAAAGGAATGCAGTGAATAATGGCTCTGACTCATGCTTATGTTAGAACATTTAAATACCAATAAGGAAAGGAGGTTTGCAGGAAATATGATTGTCTAGGGGGAGGGAGAGGAGAGCTAGTTCAGAAACTGACTTGGAGAGTGATGCTTTAAACAAATATATTTTTGGATGAACTGCCACAGATCCTGATGTGTCCCCCATCCTCTTCCTGTGTAAATTTCTAAACCTGGCCAATTCTGTTTAGGCTCGTGTTCTGCGCATAAATCCTGATTACAGCTTCTACCCACAGACTGACACAAGTGCTGGAAACTTGACTCCACCTCAGACCAGGAGTAAAATTTCCAGCGCTAAGAATACCTGCGTTAAGCCAGCGCACCTTCTCTGCACTGGGGGGTAAGAGCTAATGCCTTCATTTGCATGGGATTTCCATGTGAGGCTGCAAAGCAGGTAGCACAGCTTTACACACACACAAAAAAAAGTGCACACAACTTCAGATAAAACCGTGCACTCTGCTGAGCGTACCTTATTGCATTGGCCCCAGCATGAGCTGACAGGTTTTATAGAAGAAGATGCCCTGCAAAATAATGTTAATTGCAATACAGGGGCTGGAAATACTGAGAAAACTGCATGTCTTAATTAGCTTGCATGATGGAGAACATCTTTTTCATTGTGACATGGTAAAGCAACAGGCATTTTTATTGCAACTTGTTTAGAACTCAATTTTGCTTGTTAATGAACAATTAAAAACCAAGAGGGGCATTTATCGAAATGCGATGTGGCATTAGGGCCTCACCATGTCTCAAAACGCCCTACCGCATGCGATAACAGCCGCATCGCGGCGGTATTTATAAGGGACGGGGAGGAGTGTGGGCGGGGTTTGGGCGTGGTTATGGCTCGGCAGCGCTGTGGGCGATAATGTTTTCCACATTATCGCTGGCAGCACCGTGGGGAAACAACTACACCTTTTCCTGTGGCGCTCTGGGTGCGAAAGTGTGCCACCGTGGTGGGCGAAAATGCATGGCTGCGATGTGCCCAGCTGCACATTTTCGCCCCTCGCCCCCTTTTTTTTTTTTTTTACACCATGGGCCATCATTCGGCCGTACTCATCGCGGAATGATGAATCCCATCGTCAGTTACTTATTGCCAATGGGGCTGTGTCTGGGCCTTACATGGTCAGTGCCCATTAAAAACCATGTAATTCCTCTCCTGCCTGCCGACTGTGATAAAGGCAGGCAGCTTTCACGTGAATATAATAAGATCTGTTTTCTGTGTAATGAGGAATACATAGTTTTCAACATTTCAATGACAATATAAACAGAAAGGACAGCAGCCCTCCAGAGTATCGACTTCTCCTTTTCTGATTCACTAAGCTTTTTCCCCCCCCATGGACACAGAATTTGAGAAAAGGCTTACTGAATCAGGCTTTTAACTTTCAAAAACAAAAAAAGCTTTACTTTCTCAGGCATTTCTGAAACTGTATGTGTTTATGTAGCTGACCTTACTCGAGGCGCTGTGCAATGCAACCCTGTGGGTGTTTACTGTCCAGGCCCCCTGCCAGGGAGAAAATACTTTTAGGAAATAAGATTATTTACTTTTGTAATACTTTGGACTTCTTCTGGATCTCACATTTAAAACTAGCCCTAATTTTCTTCCAGGCCCTCTCTCCTATGAGAGAACAGATTGGAAAGGCCCGGGAGTCCTTTGACGGTTGAAGGGCACTGAGATGGGGGATACAAGCCTTGGCTTGTGCCAAGGCCTTACAAAAGAACTAAAGGAAGTTTGTTTGTTTGTTTGTTTTTTAAATGGGGAGGGCCATTTTCAAAGACATTTACCCAGGTATCTTGCCCTCGCTCAATCCAGCTGAAAGTATGCGTGGGGTTAGGCGGCTTTTGCAGGCCTTTCTGCTGGGTGGAAGGGAGGCGCTCCCGGAAGAGGGACTGGGAGTGGAAAATAAAGCGCATGGACTGGATTTTCAAACTTGCATGTACGGTTTCCAAGCCAACATTTGCCCACAGAACAAATCAGGTGAAACGCTCCCGGGTACCTGTGGGTGGGGAGTGGGGCGAGGGGCAGCTTTCAAAGGGAAAATATGTGTGTACTTTCCTTTTGAAAATTAGGAACCAGCTACCCATCGAATTTGCGCTTCAGTTGGGCTCTTTGAGTCTCCCATTGATTGCACCTTCTCATAATGCTTTGCACCCACAGGCTAATTCAACTTGGTTGCATTTGGAGTTGACTCTGTTGAAGCTGTTGCTTGATATTACAGTACAGGACATTTACTCTGAAAGAAAAGAGTGCATTTGTGTTTCTTATGAGACAAGAACTTGGATTTTATTTGTCAAAAGTTTCTCCCACTGGCACAGAATTGAAGAACCCCTGTTGGTAAAGCAGACCCTCTGTTCTGTTTTTTTGTGCCATGGAATAATTTGCTAGGAGGTCTGTTCATGATCACGACGCTTAAAAACTCAGGACCATTATTGCCTAAAAAATTAATTAAAGGCCAACCTTCATTCTCTTCTCGACTCAGGAAGGTAAAACCAAGCAGCTATCATTACCTTTCATTTGAAATTTCCACCCTGCTGAAAACTATTGAGGACAACCAATAATCTGCACAAAGCAGGCTTACAAGGAGGAACAATACATTGTTTGTGGGGAGCTGACACTGAATTCTATTATTTTTTTTGTCCTCTTTCTTTGCAGACTGCATCGTCTGCCATTAAAGGTACTATCCAGCTGGGAATAGGCTACACAGTGGGCAACCTCACTTCCAAGCCAGACAGAGATGTTCTTATGCAAGACTTCTATGTGGTGGAAAGCGTGTTTTTACCCAGGTAGGGACGAGCAAACATTTTGATTTGCAAAAATATTTCAATTTCTTGTTGCAGAAATGTCCTTGAAATGATATCTGAGCCCGCGAAGGCATGGCAGAGGTTCTTGGAGCAATCTGCACTGTGAATAAGACATATACTGTACAAAAAAACATATTTTTTGATGAGCTATTGCAAATGTACAACCTTCAAAGTAGAATTCTATGACACCTGATGTTTGGGGACCTCCACACTCGTTTTGTCCCATGTCCGGATTTTCTTTTGCTTTGGGCTGATCTAAACCCGTTTCTGATGCTTCAAGCATGCTCGGAGCCAATACAGGGAGAGGAAGACGAGATGGGGATGCAGGGTAAAGAAAATACTTATCATTTTTATAGCACTGCTGGACATGTGCAGTGCTGTACATTGGTGATATGTATTCAGGTACAAGTCCCTGCCCCAAAGAGCTTATATTCTAAGTGGAGTAGTAGAGGCAATGGGAAATTAACTGACTTGCCCAAGGTCATAAGGAGTGTCAGTGGGTGAAATTGGATTTGAACCCTGGTTTTCCTGTTTCTCTGCTTATTGCTTTAACCATTAGGAGAGGGAAGCAATCAGAGCTTTGGTTTAGGTATGGAAAGGTTGTATGCCCATCTACCCAGAAGAGTAGAGGGTCAATAGATGGAGTCAACAAAACTTACTTTCGCTGAGCGTCAGGACAGCTGCATGAAGACTCCCGGATTAGCTGGCAGGCTCGCCCAACATGGAGTGGTAGCAGGGCTTTGGCATATTCTCTGAAACCGTTGGTCAAAGCAGCAGGTTGCCTAGCGTGGGTGGTGGGACAATTGGCTTATGCTTTTCAGCTCACAGTAGGGATGGCCATTTACAAAAGCACCTTACACAGGTAAAAAGACATTTATTTATTTAAAACGTTTTGTAGACCGCCTGCCAGTGTAAGCGGTTTACAAAATAACATCCACAATAAAAAAAAAATGAAAGAACAAACTAAATACAAACAAACACCAAATATCTAGTGAGAGACGGACTTAACACAGCAAATAATTACTTAAGTCAGCTCACCCCCCAGTGGAAAAATAAACATTTTGCTCACCAGCACCACCTCACATGATATTTTACCAATTCAATTGTGCTGTAAAACCAAAAACCATATGCAGTTCTCAAACTGTTTTTGCAATATACTTGTTCAAATAACAGAGATTTTACCTCAGCTCTCAGTTTATCAGGTAATAAATTCCACAGTTGTGGACCAGCGACAGAAAATAATTTTTCATATGTTTCACATACATGAGCCATACACATGGATGGAACATCCAATAAATAACGAAAATTTTAAAATTGCCTGCCCTGTGGCCAGGTAACGATATGCACACAACACATGGACTTTCACCCGCATTCTTGTGGAGGCATTCCCGGGGGTGGACTTAGTTTTGATTTTGCCAGAAAAGAAGATCAGCTGATAAAGCAAGCGCAAATTTCTGTGGGTGGTTTTTTCCTTGGGTAATTTTCAAAGGAAAAGTACACACTTAACTTTCCCTTTGAGAATTGATGCAAAATGTGCAGATAAAAGTACCTGTGAGCTTTGCACCTGTCCAGAGTTTTGAAAATTGCCCCCATAAAGGAGAAGAAGTATTCTCTTGCAGGTGATCAAGTTTGTACAACTAATAGCTGGGAGATCTCCCTAGCACAGATGGTGATAAGAACAATGAAGAATTATAACCAGTGACGTAGTCACTGGGCAGACTGGGTGCATAAAGTCGTCCTTATCTGCCAACATCTGCTATGTTACATCTTTTGCCAGCAACCTGGTCTAATTGCAGAACCTTCATCAAGGACTTTAGAAGGATAAATGCATGCAGAAAACACTAATAACATCAGAATTGTTCATCTAATGTAGCCAGCATGCAACTTCCATAATCCAAATGGTGCATATGCAAACAGCCATCGCTGCTTAGCTATTTTTTTGTTACTCTATAGTGCTAATTTCTTGCTGCCAACTTCCTCTCCATCCTTTGACAACTCTGTCTTTACCGATCTGTTGCTTCTTCCACACATATACGATTAAGGTAAGCATCCCCTCCTCTTTTTCTGAGTGTTCAGTATTTTTTCTTTATTATTTCTTGATTATGTTTCATTTCTCTTTCTGGTGCCCATCTGTCAAAAAATCATCTTTCTTCACTGTTTGCTAAAATACTCTTTCCCTTTAATCTTCTCTGTACTCTTAATCCATCTTCATAACTCCCCCACCTCCCTCTAACTCTGTCTTGCCTGCTTTGAGCATGCTTGTACTTGCCAAAACCAAGCACCTTCTCCCACTCATATTAATCAACTTTGGTACCTTGATGAGCTCTGGACTCTCCAGGAAGTGTCTGGTTTTCCTTCTCACTGTGTTTTGAGTGATCCAGAAATAATGATATGTCTTAGATGCACTAAGAACCTCAGAAATGAAAAATGCAAATTCTTTGCTTCCATTATCTTAGCTGACATTGGGGCCGATGCAATACAGTGCGCTCAGCCGAGCGCACTGTATAACCTGCAGTCATGCGGGTTAAATAGGCACTAATCCACCCCCTAATGCAATTAAGGGATTAGCGCCTATTTAACGCGCGTCTGACCCAGAGTGAATGGGATAGCGCTTATCGCATGCAAATGCATGTGAATGAGGCTATTACTCATTCACTCCAAATGCAAAAAAATAAATGTGCGTCTCTGATGCCTGGAGCAGGCATTAATAGCTGAGCGCATTGAAAAGAAGTACAGAAAAGCAGAAAAAAACTGCTTTTCTGTACTTTTTAAAAAAGTTTAAAGAAAAACAACTCAGCCGGCTGCATTAAGAAGTCCGACGCCAATATGCTCAGCGTCGGTTTTCATAACCAGCCGGCTGCGTTATGAAAACCAGCAGACCACCACTAACGTGACCCCTTAGTTATAATATAGCATGGCGCACATTAAAGCAGGCGCTGATGTTTCAGCACCCGTTTTCCGCGCTTTTTATCGGCCCCATTGGGATTCCTTGTTACCCTTGTCACGCAATTAGCCCCCTTCGGTTGATGGATAACTCAGATTTTCTACCACCAAAATATTCTTGACAGCCTTCTTTTCTGTTACCTTACTTTCCCAGAAACCTCTCCATTTTGTACATTTCTGCCTTCCCACCTTTTCCTCTCACCACTGGACTTCTCAGTTGCTAGTTTATCTGCAAAAAAAAGTCTGCTTCTTCTCAGCCTTCTTCATTACTGAAGGGAAAGAAGGGTTTTGAGATCTCTGTCTGTCTGTGTGTGTGTGTATGTGTGGACCTCTAATAACTTTCTTGTTTGGTGTCCTAATCACACCAGTTTTTTAGGACATGTCAGAGGAAACATGAGGACTCTGACAGGGTGGGGTTTCTTCAAATCCACACATATTCACGGACTGTAGATGCATGCATTCCAGAAAGTAAGCTCCTTTACTTCCCAGTACTAGCTTCCCATTATAAGTTCTCTACTGCTGGTAATTTCCCAGAAAGGAGCCTAAGCTAGATACAATGGGTCATCCAGGGGGGATTGGTTAAGATCTTGTGAATTTTTGGGACTATATAGAATGTAGGGGTAGTTGGAAAATCCACCTGAAGAAATCAGGCTTCCCGGGTGGTAATAAAATGATTGTCTAGACCCTTCTTGATTAGAGCTCTAATTGTATTTTGTAGCTCCATAGTGGAATCTGTTACAAGCGGAGAATAAAAGTCACGATCTGATAGTTGATGGTAGCCTTGACAGCAACCTCGGTGCTCGTCAGCACTGATGGTGCTTGAAGCTAGTGATATCTCCCAGTGTCCTACAACCCCAGTGCCTTTGGCACTAGACAGCAGCTCAGAGCACCTGAGATCATCTGCAACCATAATGCCCGATGGCCAACTGTGGGAGCCATCGAGTGCCATGTATGCCGTTGAGTGCCCTGGCTGCAGGTGAGAGTCCTTCCATGCCATAGGCATTGGCAGATGTCATCGTGCACTGTAGATACCATCAAGAACCATGGGCTCTCAATGCACTGGAGGATAATTTCATGGAAGCAGAACAACTTATTTCAGATGTGCTGGATGGCCTAATGACAACTCGGGTGGAGGTAGCTATGCTTCAGTCGGTGATCCAAAAACAAGAAGATCGGCTAGAAGACCTTGAAAACAGTTCCCGCTGTAATAATCTTGGCTTCATTGGTCTACAGGAAGCACTCGGTGAGAAGGAACTGACAGAGTTCTTGAAGTCGTGGCTCCCTTAAGAGTTGGGCTTCTTGGCCTTGCTAGAGAGGGTTGCGCATTGAACTGGTTGTGCATCGGCTGGGGCTTCACAGGGAAAGGACGGACAGGCCGTGTGTCGCTATCGCACGACTCCTGGATTTCTCTCACAAAGTGGAAATAGTTCAGGCACTGAGATCGGGAAAACACCTGAGTTATGAAGGGAAGAAAATCTTGGTATTCCAGGATTACTCTGCGAAGCTGTCCACAAGGTGTCAGGAATTTGCCCCAACTTGTGCAAAATTGCACTCGATGGGAGTAAGATCGGTGCTGCTATATCTGGCAGAGCTGAGGTTACAACATTTGGATGAAGCACATTGGTGTCTCACTGTGTCAGAGGCCAAGAAGTTCATGGAGGAGCTAGAGAAGGCAGGATCCTAGCCTTAGAGAATTTGACTATGTGTTGTGATTCTTTCTTATTTATTTATTTGTTTGTTTGTTTATTTATTTATTTATTTTGAAATCTTATATACCGACATTCTTGTAGGATTTACAAATCATATCTTCATGTGGTCTTCAGAATTTTAGCAGGGAAATGGAATTCTGTTTTGTTTTCCTTGTCTGGCTGGCAATAGAATTTAGTTTGGATTGATACCGCATTGGCTTCTGATGTCAGTGTTACAGGACTCGATGCTGTCATCCATACAGTTTTTGCATGACCCGTTTGTTGACGTGTGAAAAAGAAAACGTAGCGGCCTCACAGTACAAGTTTTGGATTGTTTGTTTAAAGTCTCTGTTTCTTCCCGCTTATTCCGTTGTTTTGGTCCTCTACGGAGAAGGGATGCAAGGGCGGATGATGTCCCTGCATGCAGTTTCTCATAATCTCTGTAAAAGGAACAATACGTTATGTTATAAATTTCTGGACAGGTAGAGACCACAATTTCTGTGACCTGGCATTTCAGCATGGGAGCTTACTTTTATTTTCCTTATGTGTGGGGGCATGCACATTTGGTTTGCGGTTCCACTGGTGGTGGCGTTTGTTTTTGTATATTGCCTAATTTCCTTTTTGAAACTATTTCCCTCACTTTGGAACTAAACGTCTGCTGTGAGCTTGCCTATTTGTTGTTTTTTTTATAAGCAGCAAGAGGAGTGGACTGCGTAGAAACACCTTAGAAACTGCTGTTAGTTTTTTTCTGTTTTTAAGTTCGCATTATTTGTCAGAGCTCCCATTATGATTCTTCTTTGCCTTTCACCCCTCTTTATCCTATTATTTGGGTCCTCTGGAAAAAGGGGAAAGGGGTATGGGAACTTCTTATTTTGGGCATGTCATTGCTTGGCAACACCCTGTTAGGAGTTAAGAACGTTGGGGAATTTGAACCGAAGGTTGGGTTGTAGTATGGCTGCCTGGTGTGTATGGGTTGGGAGAGATAAGAGGGCTTTAGTATCTTTAGGGATCTTCAAGAGCAAAGGAGGAGATGGTATGTGTGTTGCAGGGGATGGGAGATGGGGGGGTGGAGAGGATTTTTTTTTTTTAGGGGTTTGAGAAGCATATGGGGATATCCAAGTCGGGATGTTAGCCATTATGAAAATTTGTATATCTTGGATTTTGTGCGGGGGCCTTTGCTGGGGGGTGGCCTCTGGAATGATCAAGTTTTGGAACTTATCTTGTTGTTCCTTTTCGTGTGGGATGAGGGGTAAGATATGATGTCTAATGAAGTTAAAATTATGTCATGGAATGGTTGGTGGTATAGGCTCGGTGATAAAGCACTCTAAAATGCTTACTTCCCTTAAAAAGAAGAAGGCAGAAGTGGTCTTTTTACAAGAGACACATTTAAGTGATCTTGATCATCAGAAATTGAAAAAAATGGTGGGTGGGAAATGTTAGATTTGCTTTGGCAGATACTTGTTTAGCAGGCATAAGGGGTGGATTTATCAACCACTGGGGGGACCATTTTTAATGGTCCTGGATATATATGTGAGAGAGAGAGAGAGAGAGAGAGAGAGAGAGAGAGAGAGAGACTGGCCATAATATCATGGCCCATAGGCAGGTATTTGTATCCCTATGGTAGGCCCACCTAGTAACTCGAGGTGGGGATTAGGTAAGAGTGTAGGGGGTTAGGGGCCACTTTGACATTCTACGTGACACCTACGAACCGAACAGTGGTCTCTTGTGAAGATTTGCTGGCCTTCGGAGTGAGGAAACTCACTCCAAGATGAGATTTGGGCAAGGTTCTCTCAACTTAGCTTGATGTCAACCTAGCTTGATATCTGGGACCATTAAAAATGGTCCCCCAGTGGTTGAATGCAGGAAATACAACAGGTCTGGCACTTATCACAGAATCTGAAATGGTATTGCAATTTGTGCTAACTTAGCTCTTCTCACAGGTAATTAGCACAGATTGCGATAAATGCTATATTAGCATAAAACATGCCCCTTTTGCTATCGCATGCGGTACTTACCACAGTTTGATAAATACACCCCATAGTCTCCTGTTTCCTTACTTAGGAGTGGGAATGGTGTTGGGGGAGGATTTTAATCATGTTCGGGACCCTGTCTTGGACAAATCACAAAAGGTTTTAGAAGCTCGGTCTTGTAAGGGTAAAGGATTTCATCTTCTGGAAGAGGGCTTGAATATAGTAGATCCTTGGAAACTTTTACATCCCCTAGAGAAAGATTTTACACATTTTAGTTTCTCAAGATATTTTTTCTCAAGTTACGAAGTCAGGAATTGGGGATTTCACATTGTCCAGTCATTCCCCAATTTCAATACAGCTGTGCTTGGGGGTTAGAGATCAAGAGAGGTTTTCATGGAGGTTCCCATATTTGGTGTTTGAGCATCAATTTTAAAATTATGTGCAGACAAGGTGGAAAGATTTTGAATTGCATAATGGGAGACAGAGATGACCCCATTTTGTTTTGGTATACTGCTAAGGCGGTCCTCCGAGGAGATATCATTTCTTATGTGGCAAAATGAAGGAGTGATATTGGTAAACAACTTTTTCATCTGGAAAAACAATTGGCCAAGGCCAAAAAATTGTTAGTTACATTCAACACCAAAGAGAATACAGAGGCTTATTTGGCCCTTAGGGTGGCTCTAAATTTGCTGATCCATCAGAGAGCGGTTAAATCCATAACTTATTATAAATTTAAACTGCATCAATACAGTAACAAGTCTGGCAGGTTGCTAGCTAATCTTATTAAATTGAACGTGGGCTCTCGTTACATTAGTACTCTTAAGACCAAGTAGGGAAATCCTAATAAGGATATAGTTAAAATCTTGAGACATTTCTACGAGTCATTATATACCTCTGAGGGTTGCAATCAGGAAAAGCATAGAACTTTTCTGGAGAAGGTCAACATGCCCAAATACACATCTGATCACTTGACATGGCTGAGCAAACCTATTAGTTCACTAGAGATTCAAGAAGGTATACGCAAATCAAAAGCCTTAAAGGCACCAGGACCTGACAGATATACAGCTGAATTTTACAAATCCCTCTTGGACCATGTCATAAAGCTTATAGAGGCTATATTTCATGCCTTGTTCTAGTGGGAGGAGTATCTGAAGGATATGAATTTGGCACAAATAACAGTATTAACTAAGTAGGGAAAGAACCCTACATCTCCGGCTTCCTATCACCCAATATCATTATTCAATTTTGATCAAAAGCTCCTTGTTAACTTATGAGCTGACAGGTTGGCTGTGATTTTGGCCAAGGTCATAGAATCTGGCCAGGGGGGATTTGTCCGAGGCCACTATGCTTCGATGAATGCTCGTCTTTTGTTAACAGCTATGACTTTGGGGAAAAGTCATTGGTTGCCTTTTCTGTCAGTTTTGATGCAGAAAAGGCTTTTGACAGAATGGAATGGGGTTATCTATTTTTGCTTTTAGAATATATGGGATTATCAGAGTTAGGTCAGCAGGCAGTAAGGCTATTATATGCTGAACCCAAAGCATCTGTGATAACTAATGCTATGCAATCTAATCTTTTTTCCATAGGCAGGGGTACCCCTCAGGGTTGCCCGCTTTCTCCAGCTCTCTTTTTACCTTCATTGGAACCTTTTTTTAAATCAATACAACAGGCAGTGGAGGCTGAAGGGATTCAGTTACTTCATCAAGAGTTTAAGTATGCTGCATTTGCTGATGATATCTTAGTGTTTCTTAACTAATCTGGAAAGTTCCCTGAAAGCTCTTCTGCTGCTCTTTGAAAAATTTGGGGGATTTTCTGGCTTGAAGCTTAATATAGGTAAATCAGAAGCTTTTGCCTTCCCAGCCTCAGTACAGACCTTATGGTCGGGTGAGTTTCCTTTGAGTTGGGTGACAGGATCTATTCAGTATTTGGGATTAAAGATTTCACCTGACTTGGAACAGCTGCCTAAGCTTAATGTCTCCCATCTTTTAGTTTATACGAAGCAAAAGTTCCAGATTTGGTAGCATTTGCCTCTATCATTGGTTGGGAGGATTAATCTTTATAAAATGGTGATATTTCTAAAATGGCTGTGTGTTCTTCAAAATCTTTCCCTTTGTTTACTTGCACGGGATTTGGAGTCCTTGGATACTTTGCTGTTGTCATTTATTCAGGGGGGGGGGGGGGGGGAACGGGGAAGCTAGGATTGCCCTGATATATTTGAAGGAGGAAGGGCTGAAGGGGGACTTCGGCTCCCAGATATGGAATTTTATAATTTGGCATGCATACTATGCCTGCTAAAGAATTGGCTATATGATACATCTATTTACATCAATCTGGTGGGGGGAAAGGGCTCTGGTCAGTCCTCTAGATTTAGGATATGTTTTACATACACTTTATAGTAAACTCCCAAAAGGATGCTCGAAATCTTTATTGATAGCTCCTCTGAAGAGGGCTTGGAGTTCCTTACCTAAGGTGTATAAAGGTCCTCTTTCTATTCTCAATTTCTACCTATCTTACGTTCCAAAAACACTGGACTCCTAACTGTCCCTTCTATCAAACAGGCACACCTCACCTCTAGGCGAGAACGCACAATTTCTATAGCAGGCCCCACACTGTGGAACAAGCTATCAGCAAAACTCAGAATCTTGAAAACGTCAGCTATTACAACGATAATGCCAAGAAACTAAATAGCGTTTGTCAGTCGATGTTTTGTTAAAATGTTATAACTGTTAAACTTTTCATTAAATGTAAGTTTCACAATGTTACAATGTTGCAATGTAAAGATAATTTGACCGCTGTCACATTATCACTCAAGTTCTCATGTAAACCGATGTGATACCCATGTTTGAATGTCGGTATATAAAAATAAATAAATAAATATCCAAGGAAACTTAGATTTTTCTCCTGGTAATAATACTGTTGATTTTTAGAGATGGAAGGGGGAAGGGTATAACACAAATGCAACATATTTTGGGGGATGAGGGAGTGATTATGTTGTTCCCTGATTTGAAACAACGTTATGAGTTAACTGATTCAAGTAATTTTTCACATGTTCAACTGAAATATTTTATTGCTATTCTGCCAAGGGAGGATTTCGATTCTGGTTTTTTTTTTTATTCCTTGGATGAATTATTCAAGCCAGAGTTGGTGTGGAAATTGTTTTTGTTTAGAATTCGTAAGGGGTTAAGCAAAATGAAGCCCAAATTAGATTTTGGACCTTTGCTGAACAGATGGAAGGTAGATGATGGATTTCCTATTTCAGAGATTACTATGGGCTCTTGTTTCAATCATATTAAGGAACTCTCTATGAATATATACCTTAGAGAGTTTCAGTATATATTTTTGAGGAGAGCATTTATTTCTCAAGCCTTAAGGGTAGATTTTAAAATGGCTGTGCGTGCGCCCATAAACGCATGTATCTCACAGATCACAAAAATATGTGCTAGTTTATAACTCACGTGTGTAGGTTGTAAAATACTCTTCATGCACGCCATAGCTCCTTCTGAGGTGCAGGAGTCTGGTTGACATTGGGAGAGGGAGAGAGAGAAAGAAGGAACCTCTTTATGGGGCTCCATCTGATACTCTATATATGGACCATTGTAAGGGGGCACTTTGATTCGGCGTGAGTTTTCAGGAGATTGGGTTGGGGGTGTTACAGACACATTCAAAGGTATTCATTGTAAAACTAACATCATTTAAGAATTATAGACCTTATAAGCGATGAAAAGGAGTTGATTTGTACAATGAAGCCAGTAGAGACTGCAGTGTACAAATCAACGCCTCTTTTTAGAATTCTTATCCCTTATAAGATAAAAAGTTATTTAATGATGTTGATTTTACAATGGATACCTCTGAATATGTTTGTAACACCATTCCCCTAACCCCAACCCACCTCCCGAAATCAAAGTGGCCCCTTACAATAGTCCATATATAGATTATCAGACTGAGCCCTATAAAGAGGCGCTCTCTCTCTCTCAGACTCCTGCACCAAACAAGGAGCTGTAGCAAAGTGGCGTGAGTAACATATGCACGTCAGTGCTGGAATATCCATGCTCTTTTCAGCCTACTTTTTCTGGGCGTGCGTACCTCAATGTGCGCATGCCCTTCCCGGCTATTTAAAATTCATGTAGCTCCCACGCGGCCCACTTACACGTGTATATGGCCATTTTTGCATGTGCAAGGCTTTTAAAATCTAACTTTTAGCCTTTAAGGCAGGCATTGCTACCGTGGAGCGATGTGTGCACTGCGGTGTTGCTGTAGGCACGCTTTCATATGCCTTTTGGTTTTGCGCTAAGATGCAACCCTTGTGGTTAAACATTTCCAGCAATGTTTAGACAGTTTTGGGATATGTTATTCCAGAAACTCCTGAAGCTTTGCTGTTTGAGCATTTCCCCCCCATTTCTCTTTCAATCTGAGGGCGATAGGCTCTATACCTGCAAAACACGTGTTCTGAGGAAGTGCACCATTCATCTTAACTGGAGAGGAGAAAACATGCCTTCCTTTGGCAATGGCGTAATCTTCTACATCAACTAAAAGTATCTTTCACCAAAAAATTTTAAATTATTGTATCATCAATTAGAGCTCGGATTGACATACGTGAAAAATGGAGGAAGAGACCTCAGACTACCAACATATCGTGTTCAATGAACCTCTAGATATATTGTGTTGTATTCAATCATCGGTCAGAAAAACTTCCAACTATCCAATATGCTTTTATTCTATCAAAAACAATGTTTTTTAGTTTTCCATTTTTTTTTTAATAAAAAAGAAGAACTTATCTCGACATTGTTCTTTTCTTCACATAAAATAATGCCGTGAATTCTGTTAATCTGCCGCCGACGTTGCCCAATCGTTTCGCTGAATAGGCTACCTCAGGGCGGAATTCTGGAAATGACAAATCTTGTTACAGTCTTTGATCAATTATAGCCATTCAATTACATAGAAACATAGAAATGACGGCAGAAGAAGACCAAACGGCCCATCAAGTCTGCCCAGCAAGCTACGCTCTTTATCCATTTTTTTTCCCTTTTTCTCTCTCCCACCTGTTACTATTGGCTTCCAGTACCCTCCAGCCCTAATTCCCTTCCACCCAATTTAGAGAGCAGCTCTGTATCTGCATCCAAGTGACATCCATCTCAATTAGGGGTAGCAACCGCTGTAACAAGCAGGCCACCCCCTTGCCCCATACTCTTACCCACCCCTGTTTTTTATTTTTTTGTTTTTTTGGGGGGTTTTTTTGGAAATAGCAGCCCTCCATCCTTCCGCTCCGTGAAGGTGGAACACCAACTACTGGCCACTGGCATCCCGCTCCGTGAATGCCTCTGTGGCTACTGCCGCTCCGTGCAGTGTTTTGCTGCCTCCACTTTATTCACGTCCTCTAGACTTGATGGATCCACAGTGTTTATCCCACGCCCCTTTGAAGTCGTTCACAGTTTTAGACTTCACCACTTCCTCCGGAAGGGCATTCCAGGCATCCACCACCCTTTCCGTGAAGAAATACTTCCTGACATTGGTTCTTAGTCTTCCTCCCTGGAGCCTCAGCTCGTGACCTCTGGTTCTGCTGATTTTTTTCTGACGGAAAAGGTTTGTCGTTGTCTTTGGATCATTAAAGTTTTTCAAGTATCTGAAAGCCTGAATCATATCACCCCTGCTCCTCCTTTCCTCCAGGGAGTACATATTTAGATTGTTCAATCTCTCCTCGTATGTCATCCTATGAAGACCCTCCACCTTCCTGGTCGCCCTTCTCTGTACCGCTTCCATCTTGTCCTTGTCTCTTTGTAGATACGGTCTCCAGAACTGAACACAGTACTCCAGGTATGGCCTCACCAAGGATCTGTATTAACTTCTTTTTAATCTTAAAACTCACATTTTACTTGTATCCACAACTTTCATTCCCGGAGCATGACGCTCTCACTACCTCTTCGAAATCAATATCAAAAACGACAGTGCATGTGCCTTGTATTTAAGATACTTCAAAATACTTGAGCCATGCGCATTACAAGCTGTTCAGCCATGAGTTAATTTATTTTCAAATCAAATTAATAAAAAGAATTCCATTCTATGATGGTATTAAAGCCAAGAGGCACCAATGTTTTTAAATGAAAAATCCATCATTGTTCAAGCTGAAGTAATTGTTTCTCCCGATCTCCTCCCCTAATATTTTTCTTCACATGATCAACAGCAAAACCTTTTAGGTTACTGAAATCATGATTACAATTTTTACAATGAAGGACCATCGGTGCCTCTATCTTATTTCTTTTCAAGCAACTTCTGTGGGGTGGGTGGGGGGAGGGGTGTAGAGGTTATTGCTGATTGTCATTTGTATTTTTTTTACAATGTCCTTCTAAGTACATAAGAAACTTGGAGGTTTTGTTTGTAAATGTTTGTTTTTACTGTTATAAAAATGTTGAAACATAAAGAAAGAGATGGTGTACCATTTCTGCATGGGGGCAACTTGCACGGAGCGGCAATTACTACCCTTAACAGAAAGCATGGTGGTAACCTGCACAGAGTGACATTTACTACTCTTAACAAAATGCTTGGGAAAACCTACATGTAATGCCAGTTACTACCCTTAACAGAACACATGGGGGTAACCTGCACAGAGTGGCAGTTACTACCGTAAGCAAATTGCTGGGCAGACTGGACGGACCATCTGGTCTTTATATGCTGACATTACTATGTTATGTTACTATGTAAAAAGATACATAGTTCTTAATAATACTTATCTCCATCGATAACTGTTTGAATTGGGAGGACCAAACCTATCACACTCTGAAGCACCAGTTCATGAAGCCACTAGTAAACTTCAAAAGGACATTATACCTGACATAGGCCCATATTTTGGCACATTGGAAGTGCCTGTGTCAGGAGATGCAAATTCTCTAAGAGCAACTACACATGTCTCAACATGGCACTGTTGAATTGTACTAAGTATTTAAATTCTTGTGCTACTTGGACTAAAAAGTTACCGAGTGAGTGGGGGTCAATAATGAAGGTCGATAAAAGGAGACCATACAAAGTTACATTTTGATTACACTTGTGCAAGAATTGTAAATACAGCATGAACAAACTCTTCTTTTGCTCTGTTAGGTAACCCTCCTCCTGCCCCCCCCCCCTTTTCGTGGATTACAAACTGGCTAAAAGACAGGAAACAGAGAGTAAGATTAAATGGACAATTTTCTCAGTGGAAGGGAGTGGGCAGTGGAGTGCCTCAGGGGTCTGTATTGGGACCCTTACTTTTCAATATATTTATAAATGATCTGGAAAGAAATACGACAAGTGAGGTAATCAAATTTGCAGATGATACAAAATTGTTCAGAGTAGTTAAATCACAAGCAGATTGTGATAAATTGCAGGAAGACCTTGTGAGACTGGAAAATTGGGCATCGAAATGGCAGATGAAATTTAATGTGGATAAGTGCAAGGTGCTGCATATAGGGAAAAATAACCCATGCTATAATTACACAATGTTGGGTTCCATATTAGGAGCTAGCACCCAAGAAAGAGTCTGACCCAGTATGGCATGTTCTTATGTTCTTATGATTTTAAAAAAATGTGCACATAATTGAAAACATCAGTTTGCCGATACGTTCACCAGTTCACCCATTCCATCTCCAGTTCACCCAAATCTGCCACCCAAAAATAGCAGACATCAGATGAGTCTGATATCAATTTCACTAGATAATTAGCAGGTGGAAAATTGCATGATTAAGTTGCCTAATGTTTTTGCGTAAATCTTTTATAATATAGTAACTTACATGCCTGCCTCTTGGCTGCACTCCAGACTGCTCCTTTTTTGCACAGGTAAATGTGCGCATAATTTTGATGTTTATAAAATAGCATGTACATGAATACAAGCTTCTATCACACATATATGCTAATTTTATGCACACAACTCCTCTGAAAATTAACTCATATGCACATTATTTTGCCTGGAAACAGTACCCACAGACAAGCCAGGTGCAAATCTCTACGGGTGATTTTTCCATCTGCAACAATCGGAGAAAATAATGAGCTTACTTTCGTTTTGATTACTGCTGCAAATCCTGTGGATTAAAAGTATAGTTGGTGTTTGCACTAATGTAGGCAGTTTAATTAGTGCCCCTTTACGTTCTCATTTTTATATTATTTTGGAATAACAGATGTGCATGTTTTATTACAGCCTTTTTTTTTTTAAAAAATCTCCTTCGTTAAGTGTATTCTTCAGTTATTTGTGCTTCGTTTAAGCTTTTTGGGTGTCAGTGCAATCCCAGCTCTGCTGACAATGAGCACAGCAGCACACTCACTACCACATGGCATGTTTTAGGTAGGAAGGAGCTTTAAAGCACTTTATAAATGTTTTCATCTCTAGAGAAATGAAACTAAAGCAGAATAACAAACTGAGAGGCTATCAATTGTTTGTTTTAATAGGCAATACAATTATGCAGTACAGCCGCTTGGAAAATAAAAGAACCAGAAATACAAAGTTCACTATCATAAAATGAGACTGTGGTGGTGGCCATATGTAAGCCAGGGGGTGTTTGGGATGAGGGAACTGGATAATAGAGGATCATGCAGTGGATGCTCTGTCTATACACACCCCTACCATCGCAGAAATGGCACAGTTGAGCCCACAGTAACACAAGTAGTTCTGCTTTTCAGGATTACTTTAAAAAAAAAAACCCAACATGGAAATTCTAAATTAACCATAAACAAGAGTTATTGCATGGAAATAAATCACCTGACTTTATTGTCGACATCCTGAAAACCAGACTTTGTGGTTGCACTCAAAGACTGAAATACAAACTTAACTCTAGACTCTCAAAGTCGAAAAAAAAATCCCCTAAACAGAACAGCCCATTCCCCTCATAAATCATTTTGCAGCCTTAGGGAAAAAGAGTTAAATGCACCACTCCCATTAAAAACAACATATACTGGAAAGAATAACTCTTCACCGGGCTGCAAACGCACTTCTTTCTTGACACTAGGTGTAATAACCGGTACAGGAAAGAAACATTTGGATCTGTTGCTGTCCCCAGTTGGAAAAGGCAAAGTGACCTGACTCGTGGGAACCTTCATACGTGCGTCTATAAATCATTCTCATTAAACTACGCTTCCCTAAAGAACCACAAACACCAGCCTGGCCAAATGTGAACGCCCTCCTCACTCAGGCAGAGGGCACAGAGAAAACCCTTCCAGCTATTTACATGTACACCAAGCCTGCCTGCCTGCCCACCTTGACTGGTTTGGGGTGGAAACAAACAATCATCCCTACTGCTTCCAGGAACCTAAAGAAGCAAACCTAGGCTTCTGCACTGAAGGGAATGACAGGAAAGACAGCGAGCTGTTTAGGCAAAGTAAATGACATTTAGAAGGCCGAATGAAAACTGTATGGTGTTTTACAAAATAATGTAGAAGGGGAAGAATACCAAGCAGCAGTCAGCCAGGCAACTTTCGGAGATGCATGACATCAAGCCTTGCTATACCATGGGACCTCTGTGAGACTTTGGGCAAGTCACTGTGCCACCCCATGCCTCACTGTGCCCATCTGCAGCTGGGAAATGGTAGTGAGTGACCACAGACATCAAGTTTAGGCCAACATAAGAACATGCCATACTGGGTCAGACCAAGGGTCCATCAAGCCCAGCATCCTGTCTCCAACAGTGGCCAATCCAGGCCACAAGAACCTGGCAAGTACCCAAAAACTAAGTCTATCCCATGTTACCGTTGCTAGTAATAGCAGTGGCTATTTTCTAAGTCAACTTAATTAATAGCAGGTAATGGACTTCTCCTCCAAGAACCTATCCAATCCTTTTTTTAAACACAGCTATACTAACTGCACTAACCACCTCCTCTGACAACAAATTCCAGAGTTTAGTTGTGCGTTGAGTAAAAAAGAACTTTCTCCGATTAGTTCTCCGATTAGCTAACTTCATGGAGTGCCCCCTAGTCTTTTTATTATCCGAAAGAGTAAATAACCAATTCACATCTACCCGTTCTAGACCTCTCATGATTTTAAACACCTCTATCATATTCCCCCCTCAGCCGTCTCTTCTCTAAGCTGAAAAGTCCTAACCTCTTTAGTATTTCCTCATAGGGGAGCTGTTCCATTCTCCTTATTATTTTGGTAGCCCTTCTCTGTACCTTATCCATCGCAATTATATCTTTTTTGAGATGCGGCGACCAGAATTGTACACAGTATTCAAGGTGGGGTCTCACATGGAGCGATACAGAGGCATTATGACATTTTCCGTTTTATTCACCATTCCCTTTCTAATAATTCCCAACATTCTGTTTACTTTTTTGACTGCCGCAGCACACTGTACCGACGATTTCAATCTGTTATCCACTATGACGCCTAGATCTCTTTCTTGGGTTGTAGCACTTAATATGGAACCTAACATTGTGTAACTATAGCACGGGTTATTTTTCCCTATGTGCATCACCTTGCACTTATCCACATTAAATTTCATCTGCCATTTTGATGTCCAATTTTCCAGTCTCACAAGGTCTTCCTACAATTTATCACAATCTGCTTTGATTTAACTACCCTGAACAATTTTGTATCATCTGCAAATTTGATTATCTCACTCGTCGTATTTCTTTCCAGATCATTTATAAATATATTGAAAAGTAAGGGTCCCAATACAGACCCCTGAGGCACTCCACTGACCACTCCCTTCCATTGAGAAAATTGCCCATTTAATCCTACTCTCTGTTTCCTGTCTTTTAGCCAGTTTGCAATCCACGAAAGGACATCGCCACCTATCCCATGACTTTTTACTTTTCCTAGGAGCCTCTCTTGAGGAACTTTGTCAAACGCCTTCTGAAAATCCAAGTATACTACATCTACCGGTTCACCTTTATCCACGTTTATTAACTCCTTCAAAAAAGTGAAGCTGATTTGTGAGGCAAGACTTGCCTTGGGTAAAGCCATGCTGACTTTGTTCCATTAAACCATGTGTTTTTATATGTTCTGTGATTTTGATGTTTTGAACACTTTCCATTATTTTTCCTGGCACTGAAGTGAGGCTAACCGGTCTGTAGTTTCCCGGATCGCCCCTGGAGCCCGTTTTAAATATTGGGGTTACATTAGCTATCCTCCAGTCTTCAGGTACACCAACTTCTGTGTGTAAATCAGGGATTTACGCAACAACTTCTATTTTTTATTGCATGGAAATTATACACGCATGTATTTATAAAATAGGTAGAAAAAGTACATGCTTTCAATGCATTGCAAATATTCGTGCATACTGAAACATACTCTCGTATGTTGGGGAGTGAACCTATAGGTGAGCAGATATGCGTGGGTGATAAAATACTATAGGGGATCTCCACATGCCCATATATGTGCTTATATGAGGCCATGCGGAGATCTTTGAAAGTTATTCCTTAAGTTTGAAAATTCAAAACTACATGTTTTATTCCCTCCCCTAACCTTGCCCCTGGGACACCTCTGAAAGTATGCGGGTAAAAGTGTGGACTATCAGGGTAATCTTCAAAGGCAAATGTAAATATAACATACTATCGTAACAATTTTCAGAAGCCCATTTAATGTGGGTAAAACATATTGACAATTCAATAGCATATATTGTAGCAATTGTCAAAGGCTTTTGGAAATTGCTACAATATATGCTATTGAATTGTCCATAGGCTCTACTAGCATTAAGTACACTGAATGTAGGTAAATGGCTTTTGAAAATTGCTACAATAGTTTGTTACATTTACATTTGCCTTTGAAAATTACCCTCATTGAGTGTACAGTTTTCAAAAATCTCATTTCTGAAGGTGAAATGCTGTTTTACTGCCTAAATGACTTTGCCTATTGCCCTGTAAATGCATTACAGCAGTGTTTCCCAACCAGTGTACCTTCAGACCTGATCAGGTGTGCCTCAGAAAAGTCACCACTGCCTGATGCTCAGATCCAGGCCAGCACTTGGGCTGCCCTCTCAGTACTTTGCAGTAACAAGAGACACTAGCAGTGGCTCTTAAACATTTAGGAACTCCTTTCTGAGAACATGTGTATTCATGCACACCTCTCCTTCCTACGTATAGCAAGAGCCCCAGAGTGTATAATCCAGTGGGCAGCTTGCAGCGCATAGATAGCTGGGCCTTGCTTTGTGCAGCACACAAATTGCACACAGTACCTCCTCATCTTCCCTGTCTTTGAGTCTTTCAAGCCTCTGTCTTATCTCCCAGCCTGAGTAAGATGGGGAAAGAGTGTGACTGAGCACTTGATGTGACTCACTTTTGGGCCAATACAGTAAAGGTCGCGGGAGAGCCGGCGAGCGCCCGCTCTCCCGATGCGCGCACAGGTCAGGGTCCTGGGGGCACGATTCAGTATCGGCCCATATGCAAATTAGGGCCCGAGGTAAAAGCAGGCACTAGGGACACTAGCGCGTCCCTAGCACCTCCTTTTTGACAGAAGCGGCGGCTGTCAGTGGGTTTGACAGCTGACACGCAATTTTACAGGCGTAGGTTCTCGAACCCGCTGACAGCCAAGGGTTCGGAAAACGAACGCCGGCAAAATTGAGCATCCGTCTTCCAACCTGCGGGCCGCGGGCAGATTTTTAATTTATTTTTTTTTTAATTTTTAATTTTTTTTTATTTTTGGGGCCTCCGACTTAATATCGCTATAATATTAAGTCGGAGGGTGTACAGAAAAGCATTTTTTTCTGCTTTTTTGTACACTTTCCTGGTGCCGGCAGGAGTTAATTTCTGAAAGTAAAATGTGCGGCTTGGCTGCACATTTTACTTTCTGTATCACGCAGGAATGACTAATAGGCCCATCAACATGCATTTGCATGTGGCGGGCGCTATTAGTTTCGGGGGGGGGGGGGGGGGGGGGGGGGGGGGGGGGGGTTGGCCGCGTGTTTAAAGGGGTAAAAATAGCGCGTGGAAAACGGGGGCTAACAGTGCACTCAGCTTGAGCACACTTTACTGCATCGGCCCGTTTGAGAGTTGGGTGCAGCAGTAGGGATGTGCATTCATTTGAGACAAATGTACAAAACGCGATGAATAAGGCTGATACATTTCATTCGCTGGGCTCCAAAATGAATTGGGGGGATCCTGAATAAAACACATCTTATTCAATGCATTTATTTTAAATGAATGCATCAGGCTTAGGCGTAGGCTTCGCCTAGGGCCTAGGTTGAGGCCCGAACCAGGGGCCAAGGCCTACACTTGAGCATGATACTAGGGTCTCGGTCTAGGCCTGGGTAGATGGGGCCTCAGCTGAGCCCCCCCAGATTAAACTTACCTGATCCGTTGGGTATCCACTGAAGCAACCAGACCGGGGCCTGATGCCTGGGCCTTGGAGCCCGGGTCCATGCCCGACGTTGTGGCCTTGACTAGAAGCTGGATCCCATCCTCCAAATGGCACTTTCCACTGGGGTGAATGCGCTGGAATTAATTAACTCCAGTGTGACCCCTGCGGACAGCGTCAGTTGAAGAAAAGGATGTCGGATGCATCAGAGCTGCTCTGAGACCTGGGCTTTTGGCCTGGGCCTGACCCTAGGCCAAAAGCCCAGGTATCAGGACCCAGCCTACAAGCCAGGCTCTGACATCAGGCCTGGGTCCGGGCCAAAGCCTTGGCATCATTACCTGGTCTTCGGGCCATTCCTCGGCATTAGCCCTGGGCCTGTGCTCTGACCTAGAATGAGGTGTCAGCCTGGGCCTAGGCCTCTCCGGTGGATCCCCACTGGACTGGGTAAAGGGCCAGGGGAATCCTGGCCCTGGAATTTTTTTCAGGGTAGGTGGGAGGCCTCTTTTACATTTTTTTGGCTGGATTTTTTTTTTTTGTATTTGATTCATTTTTTTTCCACACGAATGAAGTGAATCAAACATTTCACCAACCAAAGTTCATGGGGGAAAAACAACTTTCCAAAAATGAATTGAATAACGAAAATAATTTTTTTCCCCTGGACATCCCTAAGCAGCAGCAGAGAAAAAGCACTAGCAGCCATATTCGGCAGTCGAGGTAACTGAGCTGGCTTCCAGCACCACACCAATTTCTCCCTTCTCTTGTGTGAGGTGGTGCATTGTGAAGTGTTTGTGTGTTTTCTCCCCCTCTATTCTTTTGATTTAAATTTGGAAGAAACTGGTGGCGCTTTTAGTATTTCCCTACCTGTTCTTTGGCTATATGGGTCTTCTCCATGTCCACATTGCCTGCTCTGTGGAGGTTGGTATGCCACACAATATTTTAGTTAATGCAGGTGTGCCTTGGGTGTGAAAAGGTTGGGAAACACAGCATTACGGGAAGTGAAATAGGAGACAAACCAACAGGCCAATACTGTAAAGTACGCTCAGCTAAGTGCGCAGTTTAATCCGGGTTCGACACACATCCACAACCCCTTATGCGAAAGGTGCAGATCAGGCGCACACTTTTTTTTTTTTTTTTTTACTGTATCCCAGGCAAATACCTAATAGCCTCATCAACAGGATCCCCCAATTCATTTGCATGTGATGAGTGCTATTAGTTTGAGAGGGGGGGGGGATTTGGACATGCGTTTTGGACATGCTAAACCCTTATTGTATAAGAGGTTATGGATGCTCGTAAAATCGAGCGTCCATTTTCCAAACCCGCTGACAACCACCTCTCCTGGGCTTCCGCTGCTAAGGAGGCGCTAGGGGCGCGCTATTGTCCCTAGCACCTCCTTTATAGTGTGACCCCCCCCCCCTCTCATTTAAATACGGTATCACGCGCCCAGGAGAGGTGGCTGGGCGTGCATTAGGAAAGCGGGCGATCAACACAATGAGCGCCTGTTTTCCCACGACCTAACTGTTATCGGCCTGCGAGAGAGGAAGCAATATAGTGGAGAGAAAGGCGCTGCAGATTACCGTGTAGCACTACTCTTTTTAAAGGCAAATGCTTTTTGTTCCAGTCTGGATGTAGGAGGTATCTGAATGGCCTCAGCTCTGTTCTTTTGATTGTTAATTGCTATCATCGGTTTCCAAGTCATGCCATCAGCCCTTCTGATAGCCATTGATGCTGTTTGTTAGTTTTAAGTGTAGGTTTTTGTTTTTTTTTATTAGAAATAGGTCTCATGACTGAACGGATCTCACCTCTCAGCCTTTCTCCCGAGACGCAGCACTCCCCAGTTTCATATCCCTGCGGTAGGGCCAGATGCTGTAATGTTTACAGCTATTTAAACATGTTAAGATCCTGCTAATCTCAGCTAACAATTTATCGTGCTTGCAGTACAGCCGGTAATTGGATATGATGAATACGTCACCTGTGCTGTGTGCTTGTCATACTTTTTTTTCTCATTAATTTTCCTTTTCTTCGGCCAGTAGACATGGGCAAGCCAGATGATTTTGCTAGGTGAATTTGAGATGAGAAGAAGGACTTGGTGGCAAGAACCAAATGTGCGCTGCAACAAATTAAGTGGCGCAAGTTTAAAAAAAAAAAAGCCAAAACACTGGCAGGGTCTCGTCCAGTGGCTTGGCCGTAGCAGTGTCTGCTGCGGTGAGTTTGTACCTCAAGTGCCTGGGGCAGGGCGGGGTCTCTGCCAGGCTGCGGAAGTGAGGCACTTGCAAGCTCTGGGGCAGAAGGCAAGGCTGCTGCTGCTGCTGGCAAAACAGGGGCCTCTGAGGAGCTTAGATCTCAGTCAGCTTGAATCACACAGGCATGTTGAGAAAGGGAGACCGAAAAGTTAGAAAAAGTCCAGGTGAAAAAAAATCTGCCCACCTTCCTACCCAAAATTAAAATAAAGCATTTTGGAAACACATCTTTGCGTGTCTCGTTTGTATTGGTTTGTGCCTATTTGTCTTCAGCGTTCTCTGCTTCACTTCTCTCCATTCATTCTTTTTTTTTCTGGAGGGAGATGGGATGCCAAAGGGACTGAGGGCATGTGCTACTGCAAGCCAGTAGAGTAACTAGGCCCGAAGGTGTCCTGCACAGCTGAGATGGGAGTGGGTGGGTGGGGGGGAGCAATTTGTGTGGAGGGGGGGGGGGGGTAAGGAAGGCTGATATATGCCAGAGCAGAATGAAGCAGAGTGAACAAGGTGGTGATATGGACTTTCTTTTCTGTTTATTTGGTTTGGCCAAAAAGTTGGCCACCCTCCCACACTATTAGCAGGCCGATACAGTACATTTGGATGCACATTTTGGACGCGCTAGCTTTACCCCTTATTCAGTAAGGGGTAATAGCGCGTCAAAAACGCGCATTCAACCCCCCCAAGACTAATATCGCCCGCAACATGCAAATGCATGTTGATGGCCCTATTAGTCATTCCCGCGTGATACAGAAAGTAAAATGTGCAGCCAAGCCCAAAGGTAGGCACTAATTTCTGCTGGCACCAGGAAAGTGCACAGAAAAGCAGTAAAAACTGCTTTTCCGTGCACCCTCCGACATAATATCATGGTGATATTAAGTCGGAGGTCCCGAAAGTTAAAAAAAATTAAAAAAAATAAATTTGAAATCGGCCCGTGGCTCGTGGGTTGAAAACCGGATGCTCAATTTTACCGGCGTCCGATTTCCGAACCCGTGGCTGTCAGCGGGCTCAAGAACCGACGCCGGCAAAATTGAGCGTCGGCTGTCAAACCCGTTGAGAGCTGCCGCTCCTGTCCAAAAAGAGGCGCTAGGGACGCGCTAGTGTCCCTAGCGCCTCTTTTTACCACCGGCCCTAATTTAAATATTTTAGTTTACTGAATCGCGCACACAGGCCAGTGTCCTGTGTGCACGCCGGGAGAGCAGGCTCTCGCCCCCTCTCCCGCGAACTTTACTGTATCAGCCTGTAAGTTAGTATTCTCTGATCTTAAAAACTCAGCAAGGCTGGGCTTCAGCAGCAGCTGGATTGGAAACCTGCAGAGAATGGTGTTGGCTGCTGGCTTAACAAGGGGAGACTCTTCTTCTGGAGCCTGCAGTGAATCAAGGCACAGGGTGCCCTTAGGGAAGGAAAGGGCAAGTCTGTTTCTCAAGAACCATGAACGGGTTTGGTTTTTGAGGTGCTCGCAATGAAGCTTCATCAGATGTTAGTGGCATACATTTTTGTCCGAGAACGCTCTCATTTGTATATTTGCATGTTCTGAAAATCAGACCAGCTGGCGGACATCAGTGCTGGGCACGGCGCTGCTGTCAAAGTGTCTAATTCTGGGTCCCCAGGGATAAAAGGGGGCAGCTATTGTTGGAACTAATCTAAGCTCTTTGTTCCCAAATCTAATCATTGTTATGTGACCGCTTGAGAAGAATTAAAAACTACAAATGAAGTGGAAATGAAAATCTCTTAACTCGGTGCAGACAGATCCTTTGAGGTTCAACATCTTTCCACGTATACTGGATAAATGGTGGAACCTGTAGCATTTAAGTAACAATCCAAAATGTCATCAGTGTCTGTTAATAACAACAACAAAAAAAACAGCCCCATAATTAAATGACTTTCCATATGCAGAGGTTATTTAATTTGCTTTGGCTTTATTACTCAGATTCTGCTTATTAATTAATGTATTTTTTTGTGCATTGGCTTGGATATTCCTTGCTTTTGTATGCCTTGTGATGTTTGAAACTGTGTAAGCATCCTCTCTTTTTTTCTTTCACATTTGCAATGTGTTTTTCTCTCTTTTTGAACATTTAGCGAAGGGAGCAATCTGACCCCTGCCCATCACTACCCTGACTTCAGGTTTAAGACCTATGCTCCGCTAGCATTTCGCTATTTCAGAGAACTCTTTGGGATCAAGCCCGACGACTACTTGGTAAGAGCTTGTCATTCTCCTCAGTGGGCAAACCATTCTATTTTTTTTTTTTATGCTGCAGTTTACTCCTCCTGCTTTGGAAGCAGGCCTGGGATCTGGCACTATTTGCAACCACCCAGGGATTTTTTTTTCCCCTCGTTTTTATCTCCTCCTAGCTTATGTGTAGTTTGGTGATGGTCCTAGACCAGGGGCCATCGTGTTCCAGGACCTAAGTCATGGATCCTGAATCTAGCCATGAGGTGTCATCTTTAGGCAGTGACCATGACTTTCTCCTCCTGGGGATCAAAGCATGGACCTTCTGCATGGTGGTGCACAGCACTCACCAACTGAGTCACTGGGCCCATCATGACATGGTTTTTTTCCTACTGTAAGACCTGGCTCCACATTGCAAAAAAAAAAACCAACAAAAAAAAACTGCAACTCCATGGGAGCTTTATAGCTTATGGGATTTTTTGTTTCTTTTAGATCCTAAATTTATATATACATTGCCTTTGGCAATGCTTTTAATTTTTAAGATTTTAATTGGCGGGTGATGGAACCTACCAGGTTAATAGGCGTTTTAATGGCCACTGTGCTGCTGCTGGTTCTAGTAATTGTTTCCACAGAATGATATATAATTGGGTATAAATGTCCCTGTGAATGTTGCTGATTGAATTCTAATTGAGCGCTTGCACTTGTTAATTGCCTTGTTTATGCAGTTCCCCTTCTCTTTGCCTGTGTACTCTTATCAAAACTTACTAACTCTGACCTAGGAATAGGGTATAGAAAAGTTTTAGAACAAACCAAAATCTTCGAAACCTTCCCATGATTTACGTCACAGACTGAACGTCGATCTGCTCCACCAGTGCGAAGGTCTCACTCCAGACTCATGAGAAACCCAGTGTGATACAGTCAGGACAATTTATTGCATACGATTTTATTTGTGACCCTCACTGGAATAGCCAAGAGACTCCTGAAGCTCTGTTTTTCTGTTTTTAAAGGAAGGTTTAATTCTCCTTCTGTGACCAGAGGCCAGATGGTGTTGGGTGACAGGGTGTTAAACCCACCCCCCCTCCATATTGAACAGGTTCTCAGTCTCAACCATAAGGTCAAAGAGAGGAGGGTCCTCATCTCATACCTCAGACCTTATGTTTGAGCCATCGCATGCCAAAAGGCCAAATCACTGTGCTAATGTTGTGATTTTTTTTTTTTTTTGGGGGGAGGAGGTGGATTTAGGAAGGGGGGAGGTTATAACAGGATTTTGAATCCTCATGCTTTTGCCATGGTTTTTATATCATCATATCCCCAATGGGGGGTTGGGTGGCAGGACATATTGTACAGGTTCTCAGTCTCAACCCAAAGGCCAAGAAGCGATCCACAGCTGACAGCTCTGAGACCGCTGCTGCTCTCGAGTACTGCCACATCACCACCGGCATAATACATTACCAGGACCTCATTTACGTTCAGTGCCGGGGGGAAACTGTGCAAGTAAGATTATGTGCTAACTTTAACCTTGATGCCAGTCCCTGCCCACTCCCTCAGTAGCCTGTCTGGTGAGTACTACAGGAGAGTGTCCTGTTCTGTTTCAGGTGGTGCATTATTGGGTGGGGAGGGGCAGGGGAACAGCAGTGGTCGATGAGGACAGCTTAGCCAAGCGGGCCTTTCCACCTATTTGCAAACTACATGTACGAATCAAAGAAGGCCCTAAAGACTTTTGTATTTCAGGAGCTTTGTGAGTGATTCCTAGCAAATCCTAGCTTGCAACTGTTTTTCTGACTTTCGTGGGTCATAAAGATAGTGTTTTGTAGCACCTTAGTTTTAAGGTCAATTAAGGCTACTGTGCCCTAGTTTCAGTACATCTTTTAACCATGACTGCTAGAAGCTGGATGAGGACGACCAGGGATGGGTAACTGTTTACATGTCCCGTTTCTTACCTATGACCTTTAAGCCAAGGGTGAGCAACCTTTTGAGCCACAGTGCTCCTTCATCCTGATCTGGTGCCAAATTCTCTTGTCAACCAATCAGCTCTTGAACCAGTTGCCAAAGCACACCAGGGAGCCATACTGCTAACCAGTGGCTCAAAGCCTCCACTTTCTTATTCTTCAGGATGCTGAAAGGAACCAGCATAAACACACACCAAGGCATAGACAGACAGAAAGAGAAACCTCATACCCAGACACATAGATCCCCCTACAAATGCACACACTCACACACACAGGCACACCACACCCAGACAGAGAGAGACACAGGCAGGCAGATCATACCACACAACAGACCACAGCGCATCAGACACAGACACCAGACCCACACAGACACACTCCTCACCCTGATAAGCCACACACCACAGACAAGTGGGAAGGAGTGGAGGAATATTTTCAAAAAACTCAGGTGCCAGCCAAAAGTTTTTGGAGCTGGGAAAAACTCCATTACACCCTGCTCAACATATGTTAACCCTCTCCCTGTTAAAAAAAAATAAATGATAATATTGTAAAGCTTGTTGCTAAGTTATGTTACAATGTGAACCGAGGTGATGTTTTGCAAACGTGCCTCGGTATATAAAAAACCCTTAAATAAATAAATAAATAAATGTTTTTGGTTTTTTTTTACTGTTTTCACTAATTGTTCCTATTTTACTCTTTTCGTATTTTATAATACAAAATAAATACAAAATTATAAAATTTTATAATACTTTTTGCCTTTATTCCCCAGTTTAACTCCCCTTCCCATCTCATCTTTCATTCCCTTCTACCTCCTCCCTCTCTCTGGTTTTTCTGCCCATTCCTTCCCATCTATCTCAGCATTTTTTTCCCCCGAGACGGGCAGCAGCTGAGATCTATTTCCCTAGGTAAAGACTTAATAGCAACAGGAACTCCTCCTAGGTTGGGGGCCTGAGAGTTGTAGCTCTTCTGGGTTGTGGAATCCGGCTAACTTGCGGTAACCTGCACCAAATACCCAGCTAACAGGCCGATTCAATAAAAGTCGCGGGACAACGGGCGAGTGCTCACTCTCCCGGCACGCGCACAGGCCACTCTCCTGTGAACACGATTCAGTATTTAAATGAGGGCCCGGGATACAGTACAGGCGCTAGGGACACTAGCGCATCCCTAGCGCCTCTTTTTTGACAGGAGCGGCGGCTGTCAGTGAGTTTGGGCTCTCAAACCCGCTCTCAAACCCGCTGACAGCCACAGGTTCGGAAACTGGATGCCGGCAAAAT